>NC_135783.1:318836821-319111821 GCF_051106095.1 Pogona vitticeps | reverse complement strand
CAGGATTCAGTTTCAGTCTATTAGCCCTCATCCATTCCAGAACTGAGGTCAGGCAATGCTCCAGGACATGGACAGTATCCACTGTAGAGGATGCAAAGAAGAGATAGAGTTGTGTATTGGCAGCATACTGATGAAAACACACTCTGAATCTCCACATGATTTCTCTCAGCAGCCTCACACAGATGTTAAAAAGCATTGGGGAGATAGACAGCCCCCGTGGAACCCCACCGTTTAGAGTCCGATGGACCAACACATCATCTCCAAGCTGAACTCTCTGGACCTGGTTGTCAAGAAAGGATCGGAACCAGCTGAGGACCAGCCCTCTAACCCAACAACCTGTATAAAAGGCCACTGAGAGATCAGGGAGAACCAACAGGGTCATTCCTCCCCTAGTAGCCTCCCTTAACAAATCATCTTGCAATGTGACCAGTGCTATCTCTGTGCCATGGTGCAGCCTGAAACCAGACTGGAATGGACCCAGGCATTCTTCCTCCCTCCGGGGACATCCAGAGATGCTCTGCCTCCACCCACTCAGTCAACTTGTCTATAAAAGGGATTTTAGCAATGGGCCTTGAGTTATTCCAATCAACTGTCACAAGGTTGCCATGCTTTATGATGGACCCTGTAATAGTTTCTTTCACACAGGAGGGGTAGGGTGTAATACCCTTCCTTAGCAAAGCATTTATGATGTTAACACCCAATCCACAGCGACCTCATTGGCTACATTCAATAGCCAAGATGAGCTGAGGTGATGGGTTTGCAATGTCCTAGCATCAGAAGAAATTAAAAACAGGTGAAAAACAAGCAAAAAAGGAGATTTAGCTATAACATCACTAAAATCACAATAATCAAAGCAATTAATGTCATCATTAAAGTCAGAAAATAGTTGAAAATGTCAGTTTGGAGAGATGCATCTTCATATTTGTCCCATGTGGGAACTGACTGCATCACTGAGAGGAGTGGCTTCTACCATCTGGAATCAATGCAGGAGAAAGGCTTCTCCCACACGCCTGTGCAGGCCTTCACAGATTATGTCCTGTCAGAGGACCTTTCTTGTAGATCTTATCCTCTGAACAGATTCGTAACAAGATGA
This sequence comes from Pogona vitticeps, assembly GCF_051106095.1. Lineage (NCBI taxonomy): Eukaryota > Metazoa > Chordata > Lepidosauria > Squamata > Agamidae > Pogona > Pogona vitticeps. The sequence continues at coordinate 319,110,728 of NC_135783.1, read as the reverse complement.
TCTCCCAAGCTATTTAGGGCTTTAAAATTAAAACAGACATTTTGAACAGGGCCTTGAAAGCAATTAGCAACTTGAGCATGTCTTTCAATAATACCTGGGTCATATGATCTTGATATGATACTTCATTAAGAAGCCTAACGTCTGTATATCTTACATACCTAAACTCCTACATACCTAAGCACTTGGGCAGTCTTTGTGGGTGTATTATAGTAATCAAAAGAAGAAGATAGCTGATACGTGAAATTGCACAAAAATATTCCTTGATGCCACCATCACCTGGAATCTAGGCACGTTCCCAGACTATGAATCTGACTTTTCAGGTTCCAGAACAGGTTGAATACCAATGCCTGAGATTGATTTTCTGCTAAAAAAGAGCACTTTATCTTGTCAGGGTGTAATTCAGCTTGTCTGCTGTCATCCAGCTCATCATCAACCCCAGACAATATTCAAGGATACTAATTGTTTCCTTCATGTCAGGTAACATCCCTATATCCAGATCTGTTGCTTCTTAAAAACCTATATGCAAATTACAGAGATCCTGAGAAAGAAAGAAAGAAGAAAGAAAGAAAGAAAGAAAGAAAGAAAGAAAGAAAATCAGCTCATGCTGAGATAGTCCAAATCAAAGAGAATGAGAAATAAGAATCTGAGGTATATAGAATGCATCGGATTGCTTACTTGCCTCTGCCATAGCATATCATTTAGAAGATTACAGTTATTATTTTAAAAAAATATAGATTTTTAGGTGAAGGCTCATCATTTAAAAATATAGCAAAGGGGTTCCAGCTGTGAAGAGGGAGACAGAAGGCATAAGTAGCTTGAGCAATGAGTCTGTTATGGATGGAGAATTACTTATACTGTATTAGAATAAATATACAGACTTGCAATGTTATTAAGGTATGGGAGAAACTGACTCTTTCTCTTCCTATGAAGGGCAATTGTCCAGACTATTGGTCAACTCTCCCTTGTGTTAATTTCAGAGCCATCTTCCTTCCACCTGTCTATTATCTGTCTGTTCTAATATAGGACAAATTTAATGGCCAACACTTCCTTTTGTGTGTGGTGATTCCATGATACCACTGGATGGCTCTTTTCTGCTCATCTCTGAACTTAATCCATGTGGTACCACAGATCCTCTTTGCAGAGTTATTAACTAATTTTCCCCTTAAATCACCTTACAGATATCAATGAATGTCTAATGGTTGGCATATGTAAAGATGCAGAATGTGTGAACACCCGGGGCAGCTTCCTTTGTACTTGTAAGCCTGGCACTCTGCTGGATCCATCCCGCAGTCACTGCATTTGTAAGTGCTAACAGATAAGCAATAACCATCTATTTTATTTTATTTATTGGACTTCTGTGCTGCCCACTTAGTGCAAGGCACTACTCTAGCTGGTTAACATAAATAATGTAAAAATAATAAAGGAAATATAAAAGGAATATAATAAAATCAAAACAGTAAACACAGAATAACTCAATCAATGAACATCAGATTATAGATTATAGATGGACAAGCAAACAATTAGGCAGTCATGTGCCTTTTTATAGATACCTTTTTATGTGCCTTTTCATACATACCCTGATTGTTAATAATTATGAAGACATATTTTTATGCCAAAGTTAGGTCAAAAGAAGCCTGCTGGAGTGGGCATTTACCAGCAGGATCAATCCTTGGTAATTTTGCTGTGCATCAGATGGAGGTAGAGTGGCAGTGACTATTGAAACCCAAGAGAGACTTTTTCCCTAAGGGTTCACCAAAAACAGAAGCAACAACATCAACATGAATTGAATGAAACTTGCCAACTATCCCCCTCAGGCCAGTTTTTTTTAAAAAAATAAATCTTCCAATTTTATCTTTGTTCTGATCAGTTTCACTTTCATTATTACTTGTTATGTCTCACCTTTCTGTTAAAAAGCCCATATTGGCTAATACAATAAAACTCAATAATAAGCATTTTAAAAGTAACAAATAAGTGTTGTAAAAAACTGTTCACAAGTCACATGTAAAAATTGGAGCCAGTTAAAACATAATTAAATTGGAATACAAATTGAAACACAGATCAGTCTCCTATGCTATCTTAAATTAAGGTAAATTGTCCAAAAGCTGACTTGTATTTGCACTTATACAATTAAGCCCAAAAGTAACAAGGACCTCCTTTCTGCAAATCTTGTAGCTCACTTACACATTGTAGCTTACACTTACACATATTTAGCAGTTTTATTTGGCAGAGTTTAAAAACTGCCTAATGATTAGTTTCACTTGCTTCTTTGCCAAGAACGTGAGCTTGTATAGATTAGAATCTTAAAGTTAAGTTTTAACAGAGTGTACTTCTTACAATGTGAACTGTCTTTAAGGCTTTTTAAAAGCTATTGAATGCGTTCCAACACTTAAATAAGAAAAATGCTTATAAAATTAATTAAATACAATTATACAAACAATTATAACTACAATTTTAAAAAATATCTCTGGGCTCAGTGAGATGGGTTATTCCATTCTTTTTTCTGGCAATTAGACAATGGAATGGTTAGGTGAAGCAGTTTATTTCCAGAGCACCCCTACCCACAGCTTTCTGATCCTCTGTCAGGGGTTTCTACTTTTTTGCTGTGGGTAGGTTTGTCTAGTTTGGTCTGTTTCCAGCATGCGTGATAGCTGGGAATGGACCAAGAAGGGAGTCTTAAGCTGTTAGGGCTCCTTCTTTATCAATTTCCAGTATCATGAAGTGGCTTAATAAATGAGCTACTTCAGGATATTAGCAAACTGAACACTTCCCCTGTTTGTCCACAGAAGGGCAGAGGAAATGAACTTTTTTTTTACTCTGCTAGACTATCGCTGATGTATTGCTTCATTTAGATTACATTTTCCCCTTTGCCTTGTCCAAAATGCCAATTGAGAAACTACTCACAGCCAAAATCACTGAGAAGCAAAGTGTTCCATTGCTAATATATTAAAATATTGTAGATTGCTTGCTTACTAAGCCACTTCACTATAACTGAAATTGATAGTGGAAGGAGCTCTTGAGATAGGATAGGATAGGATCTATTGAGAACCACACCAAATGGTATATCACATCTCCACCCAGCCTCAAGCAACTCTATACTGCACCAGCCTGCTTCAAAAGGGATAGTGTAGATAAGCCTTCTGTGTGCTATTGTTTATTAAAAGTGCCTAAATAGTCACTCTTTAATTAGTTTTTGGGGGTAGAAAGTCTGAATGCTACAAGCTGCTAGCCTGTGATACAACACACTTACCTCTCATCTATTTGTTAATTAGTTTGGTGCACAAACTCCTTTGGGATTGTTCTAGTCCAAAAAATAACTTTCTGTCTCTGCTAAAATGTTTCAGTTATACTTAAAAATGAGTGACATTGTAGTTCCTGTTGAATTGTTATATGTCAGTATTGTAAAAAAAAATTCATTGCAGCTAGTTAGTTATTTGTAGCCAGTTATTTCCAAGCTCTGTTGTAAGCTGCCCAGAGACCTTTGGGTAGTGAGGTCGGCATATAAATAAAATAAATGAATAAATAAATAATCTAGTTTTTCCCCTGCTCTCATTCTACTGATTGGTGAAGTAATAGGGAAAACATGGTAGAGACTTCTGAATAGCATGATCCTGCATAATAAGTAAATACAACTGTGTGCAGTTGAATTTAAGTGTGTATAGAATATGCACACATGCCTGAAAATAAGCCCTTCCAGCCTCAGTAGAATTTCCTTCTAGGTAAATATGCATAAGATCACATTGCAAATCTTCCTTGGCAAGTGTGCGCAAAGGGTTAATCCTCTTTTTTTCTCTTTTAGCGGATAAAGCTGTATCCACAGAGCAGGGACTGTGTTATCGCTCAACAGTAGAAGGAATCTGTGCCCTGCCACTCAATCTTCACATCACCAAACAGATCTGCTGCTGTAGCCGGGTTGGCAAAGGATGGGGGCGAAATTGTGAAAAGTGTCCCTTGCCAGGATCTGGTGAGAACTCTGCTTGCTTTGTGGAGATTTATTTATTTATTTATTTATTTATTTATTTATTTATTTATTTATTTATTTATTTATTCATTCATTCATTCATTCATTCATTCATTCATTCATTCATTCATTCATTCCTTTTTATCAATTTAATCTTGTGATTCCTTTACTTCTGTTTGTCTTTATCAGACAAACACATTCATATTCTCTACGAGACAACAGATTTCAGAAGACCTGAATATTCACTTGGCTTTATAGTCTTCTTTCAACTTCATTATTCTATGATTCTATGATAGTGTCTCAGCATGCAGATGGAGCCCTTGCACAATGTTGTCCTAGTCAAAATGTGACACATTCCCCAGATATTGCTGAATCATCAATGTGGTCACAGCACCAGCGCCCCCCTAGACCTTTTGAACCTCAAAACGTATGCTAAGGTTTTGCAGCTGTTTTGCAGGGCAAGTCCTGCATTTTGCAGCACCCCCAGTATGGTGTAACTGATATATAAAGTTGGGGTTCCTAGAGGCAGCTCAAAAAACTCAACATTATCTTTTTACTCTCTAATCTATGCCCAGTTTTTTTTTGAACCTTTTGCAGTACCCACTCCCCCATGGTGAAACTGGCATACCTTGTATGGGGGACTACTAAGCATCTCAAAACAAACAGTGCCCTCTTTGTTCCAGGCCCATGCCACAGCTGTAGTAATTTTTCATATGCTATACACATGGGCCATGAAGGATGTGCTAGAAAGTGTCCAGAAATGTTGGGGAAAATATGAAGTGGCCAGACTACTATTTCTGGTATTTGATATTGCCGGGGGAGGAGGTATGCAAACCAGTTGCAAAACTTGAAGCTGTTGTACAAAGAAGTGATGTTTCTAAGTTCTGCCTGTTCCTGCCTTCATCTGTCCCACTCCTCCACAGGGACTGCCTGAAGGAACACCTTCCAACTCTGACTTAGGTTTGGTCTTATGCAGCCAAATCAACTACAGCTGATGCTAACAGCACCAAAGAATTAAAAGGCTGCTTTAACTTCCAGAAGTCTGACTATTTGGCCTTTGACTCTTAGGAAGCTTGAACAGACATCCTTTGCTTTATTACTCAGTTGTTTGTTTCTGTGAGAGAGATAATTGGCTATAGGCTGAATGAGAATTTCTGTGTGGTTATATTGAGAAAAAGGCAAGCACATTTTCCAGAATAGGTTAATAAGATATTGCTCTAACTCAGTGGTTCTTAACCTTGGGTTACTCAGGTGGTTTTGGACTGCAACTCCCAGAAGCCTTCACCACCAGCTGTGCTGGCTGGGGTTTCTGGGAGTTGCAGTTCAAAAACACCTGAGTAACCCAAGGTTAAGAACCACTGCTCTAACTTATAACACATGCAAACAAATGTCTTTCTTTTTGCTGGCAACTTGTAGTTTTCAATTCTAATCCCATAGATGTAGTCTAAACATGTTTTACTTATGTGAGAGAACATTGTTTCAATTGTAATGGATACCTAAATAGATTATAAAAGATGAAACATGTACCAACACATCTTACCTGTGTAACAGAAAAACTGCACCCCAATACTGATTTCTATAAGCCCTCAGCTATTTCTTCTTCTCTTGTGGCTTTCTTCCCTCTGTATCATCACATTTATGTCTTGTATTTTGCATTCCTTGCAGAAGCCTTCAAGGAGATTTGCCCTGCAGGGCATGGCTACACTTATTCTAGCTCTGACATACGGATGTCCATGAGGAAGGCAGAAGCAGAGGAGCTGCCACATAGCTTAGAAGAACAGAAGCAAAATAATGATAGGGTTCCTGACTGGACAAGAAGGCGGCAGCAGCTACAGGAGGTTTTGAGTGGTGGTATCACAGACACAATCCCTAGAACTGACATATCTGCAGGAAGAGGTGAAGTAATATTGGAGTGGAGCCAGCTAATTCCCTGCATAAATGGGGGAGGCATTTATTTCCATTCTGTTTTCAAAAGGTCTTGCAGCAGAGTGAGCAAGGTCTGGGCATCTCCCCTGAAACCACTGAGGATGGCACATCCTCCAGTTACCAGCAAGCTTGTTCTTCTGGTGACCATTTAAAAAGTGGCTTTGTATAGCACCATTTTCTTGGAAGGAAGAATGATGCTTTTCCACAAGCAAATTAGAAGCTCATAGAGCACAAATCCGCTTGTAAATGAGAGGCGTGAGGAGGATCTGCTTCATTTCTAGTGGGGGGAAAGCCAGTTTTAAAGATAAACTTCCATCTAGAGGGCCTGCTGACTCTTCGCTGTGAGGAATCCTTTCATGTATGTAACATAGGAAAGGAGCTGAGATGGAAAAAGGGTCTTTGCCTTTTCCCTAGAAGGTACAGAGGTAAATAAGTGGCCAGTCTAAAGAGAAAGTATTCCAAACTGCTGAGGCCACTCCCAAAAAGCACCGGGCATCCCTGCAAGGTGCACTTTCAGTGGGCCATCATTTTGACTGATTTCAGATCTCAGAAAGATTGCATCTTCTTCATGCATTACATGATGTATGTGCAGTGTCAACCCCAAGTACATGGAGGTTAGAAATGTGTGGTAGTCTTGGTTACAGATGCTACAATCCTGTATATTAAAATAACAATAAATACTGATATGGTACAGTATATTGAGTGCTCAGACAATTCACATACTTTATCTTGTAACACTTAGAATATTGGGCTGAAGAGAATAGAACAGTCTTTCCCGAACTGGATACCTTTGGTATGCATCAAATTATGACTGTCATCATTGCCAGTGATCATGGTGGGGAATGTGGGAGTTGTAGTTCAACATATCTGGAGGGCACCATGGCAAGCATGGTCCAAACCAAACAGAAATTTTAGGACTGGATTTTAATAGGATGGATGAACTACATGTGGATTTTGAGGCTCCACCTAAATTAGCCTAGTGATGGAGGTTTAGCCTGTGGTTGCAAGGTACTTAGCATGTTAAGATATCAAGTTTTCTAACTGACTTCTATTGTTTTACAGGAGAATCTCAAGAAGATCAGGTGAGTAAAACCTCTGCCACTGCCTTATATGTTTGGGATACGATGGAGGTCAACATTTGGTTTAGAAAAGCCATAAGTTAAAAAGTGATTGAAAAAACAAACTCTTCGGAACAAATAAGGTTTGACTCAAAAAAAGAAAGAAAGAAAGAAAAGAAAGAAAGAAAGAAAAGAAAGAGAATTTATAAATTTACATAAGTCATCTTATTTTTAATATAAAGCAAATCTAAGAGGATATTTCAGAAGTGATGTATCTGATTGTATAAGATGTAGTGTTGAGACCCATGGAGTGGTCTTGTTAGAGGGATATTTGAAAGATAATGTATGAATTAAAAAGTATGTCATAAATTTCTTAGTAACTTAACATAAATGTAGTTTATAGACCAACTGATACCTTTTTTTGGGACATTTGAAAGACAATCTGAAAGTAAAAGAAAGTGTGTCATGAGATTCTTAGGTCAAAAACAGATGTCTCAGGCAGTCCATAAAATCCTTAAGAGCAGATTGTAAATGGCTGTTGCAGCAGGAGCTTTTCTTACTCCCTGGAGTGCACAAAATAGGGCTTGTCTACATGTGGCAAATCCACAATGGATTTGGCTGCAAGGAGGATCTCTTTTTCTCTAAGACAAGAACAAGAAATGGGGAAAATGCTCCTCATTCCCCCTCCAGTCTCCCATCTCTTTCTGCTTCTTGGGAGGAATTTTGTATTTATTAAATTTTTTAAACATAAGTGATGCGATGCAATAATAGAGTCTAAAAAATGTGATTTTTTTTAAAAAAAATTCCTTTGTGCTTCCATGGAGGCACTGAGGAAGTGTTAATTTGTCTATATTATGGGGGGATCTTCTTATAAGCTACTTCCCAATATGGCAAACTAACAGTGATAGACAATTTGACAGCTTCAGCTTTGGTTTGTTTCCAGCGATCGCACATGTTGGAAACAAACCAAAATATAGCAATCCTACCTGCACAAAAAAGTAGAAGCTCTGACGGGGACACAGAAAGGTGCAGACAGGAGCACCCTGGGAATGGTTTAATTCACTCCAGTGATTACATTGTGTGATCACCAGAAAGGAGTGAACTAACCCATCCGCGTAGCAAACCGAACAGTGGACTAAATGTCTTTCTGACTGTACCCTTAGTTTGCTTTGTTTTGTGACTAGTCTTCGAGACTTCAGCATGAGATTCCTTTAAAAACTGCCTTTGTAACAACTCTGCAACATTAATATGCTTCTATTTCTGCCCCTTAGTAATGGCTCAGTTGCTTTAGGACCATTGGGAACTATATCAGCAAGTAAAGACTGAGTCATTTAAAAGTGTACCATTTAACCTTGAATTAAAAAGTTAACATAATCAATAATTAATGTGAAATTGTAAAAATATTAATGTAAAATCTAAAAATATAGATTATTTTATAACTATTGGATTCAGTTTTAGCTGTTTGAGTTTAGAGTCTTAGATAAGCCCTAGAGTGTTCTAGTGTCTTGTATATTGTATTAGTATATATTTAGAACTACAACAACAAAAGAAAGAGGCCTGATGATTTATATTGGCCAAGATCTTACTGATCAGTTATGCCAGCATAAGTGCAGTGGCATAAATTGCAATGGCTAACTACCACTGGCTGGCTGCATAGTTCAGTGGTTTCGGTATCTGGCTGAGGAGCCAGAGGTAGGGATTCCCCACTGGGCCTCCTGCAAATAGACCCAGCTTGTGTTGCCTTAGGCAAGCTGTACAGTGCCTATCCCCCCTTCCCCCTCCCCAAAGAAGGGAATGGTGAACCAGTTCTGAATATTCTCTACCTGAAAAACTCTGAAAAGGATCATTATAAGTGAGAATTGACTTGACAGCATGTGATTATTATCAACTGCCACTAGTAAATGATTGAAATAGTTACAAATTTTGTATACCTTGGTTCAGTTATCAATCCAAATGGAGACTGGCCAAGAAATCAAAAGAAGCCTGAGACTAGGAAGGACAGCAATGCAGGAATTAGAAAAGATCATCAAGTGTAAAGATGTGTCACTGAGGACCAAGACCAAGATCATCCACACACTTGTATTTCTGATCACCATGTATGGGTGTGAAATCTGGGCAGTTAAGAAAGCTGAGAGGGAAAAAATTGATTCATTTGAAATGTGATGCTGGAGGAGAGCATTGCTGCCTTCGGGGGAGTCTTCATCATCTGCCGTCCCTCAGGCACTGAGTGAAAGACAGTGTAGCTGTGCTGCTGCCGGTTGCCAGCCTTCCTGGGGGAGTTTGGCGTGGACTCCCTCGGCCTTACAGGACTGGGCCCTTGCTGCCTCTGGCTGCCCCATCCAATCCTCAACATCAGCCACCTGGCTGGGTGGGGGAGAAGGGGCTTTAGAAGGGGGTTTTATTGTCATTATCAATTATCATCAGGTTACATATGTAGAGACCCACAGTGGATCTGAGGGAACAGGAAGGGGGGAGGGCATTGGAGAGGGCAGCCATTGAGGTGGTGCTACGTAGGGGAAGGAATGGTGGTGGGGGTAGATTCAATTGGGGATTCTGTTGGTGTATCGCCCACCTTGCTGCATACCAGCAGTCTCCCTGCCTGAGCTGATGGAGGTAGTCTCAGACCTGGTGTTGAGGACTCCCAGGCTGTTGGTGCTGGGGGACCTTAACATCCATGCTGAGGCTGCCTTGACTGGATTTCATGGCCGCCATGACAACCATGGGGCTGTCTCAATGTGTCATCGGCCTGACACATGAGACGGGCACACTTTGGACCTGGTTTTCTCCACGGGACTGGAAGATGGTGGTTTGGATGTGGAGGGGCTGGTTGTGACCCCATTGTCATGGTCAGACCACTTCCTGGTCAAGTTTAGTCTATTAGCTTCTTCTACCCTCTGCAAAGGTGGGGGATCTATTAAGATGATCCGCCCTCAGACACTAATGGATCTGGATGATTTCCTGAATGCTCTGGGGGATTATCTGTCTGATATGGTCACCACTTCTGTCTAAGATCAGGTCACCCTATGGAATGGGGAGATGACCCGGGTAGTTGACACGATTGCGCCTAAGTGCTGTCTCCCTGCACGCAGAGCCCAGACAGCTCCTTGGTATACTTCTGGTCCCAATGGGGCATTGACCCTCGTCTACTTTTTCTGCTTAGGCGTCTCCATTCTTCAAACTCATGCCAGATCCGCTTTCCAAACTCCAATATACTATCTGATAGGTTTCAAGTTAATAGGGGTGTCCGTCAAGGGTGCATATTAGCCCCCTTACTGTTTAACCTGTTCTTAGCAGATCTTCCCCCTTTCTTATCTAAAGCTGCCAACCCTTCCCCCTCTCTTAATGGTGCCCCTCTTTCAGTTCTCCTTTACGCAGACGATGCAGTCCTGCTTTCTCTTTCCAAAGCCGGCTTGCGTCTCCTTTTAGCCAAATTCCAAGACTACTGTTCCGTCAACGATCTTTGTATAAATTCCTCCAAAACAAAAATAGTTGTTTTTTCTAAATCCAGCCTTCTGTCCACTTGGACAGTTGGTACACATTCGTACCAGCAAGTGCCAACATTTAAATACCTTGGGCTCACTTTCCATCACAAACTAAACTGGATCCCACATAAAAAATTGGTTATCTCTACATCAACTACCCAACTCAATGCAATTTCAAAATTCCATTATCTTTCGGGCAACCAATTTGTTCCAGCAGCCCTGCTGGAACAGTGTAAACTTCTATCCCACCTTTTTTATGGGGTGCCCATCTGGATAGAGGCTGTAAATCATGACATTGATTCCATTGCTGCTGTTTTCCTTAGAAAGATCTTAGGTGTTCCCAATATAAGACATAAGACATAAGAAATTTATTTGTCATTGCGCTCACAAGTGGGTGCAACGAAATGAGGTGCTCTTCCCCAAGGTAAAACTGGACAACACTACAAAAAAAAAAGTTAAAATATACACAACTTTCACCATCCAAATATAGATACCCCGTATGATCCGCCTCTCCACCATGGCACTCGAATTGGGAACCCACCTTCCGTCTACTCTTGCCTGGGTCACCACCTTCAAATACTGGCTCCGCATTCATCTTCATTCTAACCCCAATTCTCTCCTTTTTGATCTTCTTAGCTATTCTTACACATCGAACTGGTTCCAACTGATCGATTCTAAACTTCTTTCCTTAGGACTGAACCTAGAATCCCTCTTCGATGTTGGATTACAACAGGCCCACTCCTTGATCAAGCACAAACTCTGGCAGCTTGAGTATGAAACACTTTCAGCCGATTTGAACCCCACCTGTTCTCCTCTTTTTTTCAGTCTTCCTCCTTCCCTAGGACGTCCTTCCAACTACTTCTCTTCACTGACTAATCCTGGTCAGAGAAGAGCTTTTATGCTACCTCACCTGAATATTTTCCCTTCGGCGGTCCATGTAGGCCGTTTCTCCAAGATTCCCCGTGTAAACAGGCTCTGTTTTTTCTGTCATACTCTACCAGACTCCCTGGACCATATTTTATTTCACTGCCCGGCTCATTCTTCTCTGAGAAAGCTTTTCCTAGAACCGTGGCTTTCCTTTTTTCCCAACTCCTTAGCCTTTTTCCTGAGTGATTCTTGTCTTTGATTACATCTGCCGTTGCAGGATATCTATTGGAAATTTCTATTTTAACCCACAACCTATGATATTACTTGCTGTTTTGAGTATATTTCTCACTTTACTTTTCCCTTGATTATTGTTTGGTTTGTATCTACGTTCTGCTCCTGTCTGTTCATATGCCAATAAAGGTATCGAAATCGAAATCGGTATACTTCTGGACTGCGGGCGATGAATGAGGGGGAGGCGGTTGGAGTGCAGGTGGAGGAAATCCCACTGGGAGTCTAATCAAACACGACTTAGAGCCCATTATTGGGCCTATTTCGTGGCAATACGGCTGGCGAAATGGCAATATTTCTCCAGCCGTATTGCTTCCTCAGAATGTCGTCCAGCAGAGGGGTTTTGGGTGGTCCAGGATCTTCTTCAACCAGGAAATCCGGTGGAGGTCCCAGACTGCTCATCAGCTCATTGTGATGAGTTGATACTCCCTGCTGATACTCCTGGACCTCTCCGCAGCTTTCGACACCATTGACCATGGTTTCCTTCTGGATAGGCTGGCTGGGCTGGGAGTTGGGGGCACTGCTTTACAGTGGTTCCGCTCCTTCCTGGCTGACCGTGTCCAGAGGGTGGTGCTGGGGGACAGTTGCTCTGCCCCATGCCATTTATATCATGGAGTTCCTCAGGGTTTGATACTGTCCCCCATACTGTTTAACATCTACATGGAACTTCTGGGAGAGGTCATCAGGAGGTTTGGGCTGAGGAGTCAGCAATATGCTGACTTTTAATTGAAATAATACCAATTGTGGGTCCTGATGGCAATTTTTAGAGCATATATTTTAATTGTATTTTAATTGTTTTATCTTTTTTTCATTGTATTTTAATTGTTGTAAGCTGCCCAGAGACCTTTGGGTAGTGTGGGTGGCTTATAAGTTAAATAAATAAATAAAATAAATGACTTGTGAATACCCTGAACTGCCGGAAGGACAAACAAGTGGATTCTAGAGCAAATCAAGCCTGAACTATCTCTGGGAGCAAAAATGTTGAAACTGAGGCTGACCTACTTTGAGCACATTATGAGAAGGCATGATTCCCTGGAAAAGACAGTAATGCTGCAAAATCTGAGATACGATTGACTCCCTAAAGGAAGCCACAGACTTGAGTCTACAAGAGCTGTTGAGGACAGGACATTTTGGAGGTCACTCATTCATAGGGTTGCCATAAGCTGGAGGCAACCTGACAGCACATAATAGCAACAAAAGTTAATGATTTCTTCCTTATATCCATTGTTGTTTGCCATTTATGTAAGTTGATATATAATGAAGAGTACAAGCAAGAACTTGTTAACTAGTTGCAATTGGCTGCTGTAATTTACACTGTTGAATTCACACCGGTGTAATTAACCAATTGGATTTTGGCCTTGTTGCTTTGTTATTAAACTCTTCTGCCATCAAAAGTATAATTACTGGCTTAATTTGGAAGTCTCTGTCAACGGCAATATTAGAGGAATGTTGGCTGTTTTGTAGCCAAGGAAGTGCAAGTGCAGGTGTTTACTGAGTGAATGAGCTTAATTCCTCAAAGCCCTTTATATAACTGCATGACTAATGAATGCAGCATTCTTTTGCATTGCCAAAAGCAAACATTCTCTGGAAGGACCCACACAAAGGATTTCTGGAAGATTATGAAAAGTCACATTCTACGTTATTCTTATTTCTTCAAAACAATTTTGCCCAAAGGATTCTTCTGTATGGGACAAGATAAAAGCAAAACACTGCAGCTGCAGTGGCAAAAATCAGTAATCTTTATTCCATAGCATAGAGAAGTCACTGGTGGGAGTGGGGAGGGGCTACATTTCAGAATTTGCAGCAAACATGGCCACTAGCAGAGCAACTGGGATTGACCTTTGCCAAACTCTGCTTTCCTCCTGAATCATTTTTAGATATCCTCCTCCCCTCCCCGCCCCCCCGCCCCTGCAACTGGTCTTCACCGTTAAGTAATTCATTAAGTAATTCCTCTTCAGGCAGGCCTTTAAACAGTGAGTTATCTCAGGAAGGCTGGTTATTAACGTACGAATTTTAAATGTTTTAAAATTGTTTTTATACTTGATTGTTTTAATCTTAATGAGTGTTTAATTGTTTTTTATTTAGATATTGTTTTTTAATTCTTTTAAAATTTTATCTATGGGGGAAAGGTGACGTAAATATGAAAGAATCAATGAACGCAAAATGGGTCTACAGAGTTTGAGCAGGTCGACATCCTTGGCAGTAAGAGCTGTTTGACAGTAGAATTAGTGTTCAGCAATAAAGCCTTCCCTATTGATACAGTGATATGAGGAGAAGAACTTTCTTCATTTAAAAGATTGTTAACCGGCTGGAGTCCTTTAGAAGCTGTCACCATTGGATTGTTGGCAGAGCCAGACCCCCAAACAGATGGAGCTTGTAGAATAGCACAGCGTTCTCTCTTGTTCTCTTGGAAAATTTACTGTATTGGGATTGATAATTCCCAGAATTCTCAAGACAGCATGACCACTGGGCATATTGGTGGTGATGGCGGTGGGGACTCTGTTGGTTGTAGTCTGGAGAAACAACTTTTCCAAGCTTTGGCTGTGGGTTGCTTGTTCCCCAGCCCAGTGGTGTGTTTAACAGGAAATTTGTTGTTTAGTCATTAAGTCATATCCAACTCTTTGTGACCCCATGGACCAGAGTACGCCAGGCCCTCCTGTCTTTCACTGCCTCCCGGAGTTGGGTCAAATTCATGTTGGTAGCCTTGATGACACTGTTCAAACATCTCGTCCTATGTCTTCTCCTTATCCTTTTGCCCTCATACTTTTCCAACATCAGGGTCTTTTCCAAGGAGTCTTCTCATGAGATGGCCAAAGTATTGGCGCCTCAGCTTCAGGATCTGTCCTTCCAGTGAGCACTCGGGGTTGATTTCCTTTAGAATGGATAGGTTTGTTCTCTTTGCAGTCCAGGGGACTCTCAAGAGTCTCGTCCAGCACCACAATTCAAAAGCATCAATTCTTCGACTGTCAGCCTTCTTTATGGTCCAGCTCTCACTTCCATACATCGCTACTGGAAAAACCATAGCTTTTACTATGCGGACCTTTGTCGGCAAGGTGGTGTCTCCGCTTTTCAAGATGCTGTCTAGGTTTGTCATTGCTTTCCTCTCAAGAAGCAGGCATCTTTTAATTTCGTTGCTGCTGTCACCATCCACAGTGATCATGGAGGAAATTACTGAAGAGGAAAACTTTTGTATTTGAGAATTTATAAAATAAATAAATACTGTAAATGTTTCTCCCTGGGAATGGGAACTTTAGTTTATGAACAGCCAATCAAAACATTTCTATTTCTTTTCACAGGATGCAGATGATATTATCCAAGAAACAGACATCAGTCCAGGTAAATTCCAAAGCAGCATTATTTATTTATTTATTTATTTATTTATTTATTTATTTATTTATTTATTTATTTATTTATTTATTTATTTATTTATTTATTTATTTATTTTATTTTATTTTATTTTATTTTATTTTATTTTATTTTATTTTATTTTATTTATATGCCGCCTATCTGATCAATAGACCACTCTAGGCGGCTAGAAATGAAAGTGAAAAAAGACAAAGAAAGAAAAGAAGATCAGGGTTCCTATCAGGCCAAGCCGATAATTTGGAGCTTGGGAAAAGGGAAATATTTTTCCAGTAGGAATTTCAGAATAAAATCTGTGGTTTACTGAATACTTCTTGCTGGATAGAGCAGCAGGGCAAAAAGATTGAATCATTTGGATGGTTTTGGGGGGCATACTAATATTGTAACTTTCATAACATGTTCTGCAAAATGAGATTATTTGATGCACCCAACTTGAACCTTTCTTGGAAGCTTTCACTTTTTAAAAATCACAGCACAGTCCAGTCTGTATTTTCTTAGAAGCAGGTCCAATTGAGTTCATTAGTATTGGCTCCTAAGTATATGTGCATGAAATTATTGGCTCCTAAGTATATGTGCATGTAGTTAGGAAAAGTGTAAGCAACGGGCTTGGCATCATCTCTGACTGGTATTATATTTAAAAGTTTGTTTTATTTATTTATTTTATTTATTTAAAATATTTTTACTCTGCCTTTCTCCTTAAAGAGACCCAAGGCGGCTTACATAATTAAAATACAGCTAATAACAGTGAGTATACAAATACTAAAAAGGATTAAATAAATACCATACTAAAAAATAGTAAAGAAAAGCAACATCAGAACACATTGAAAGCAGTAAGGTACAACATTCCATTTAAAAATCACTCTCAGGCAAGCCAGTAACGGAGGGAAAGCATGCTTGAAGAGAAAGGTCTTCGCCTGCTTGCAGAAGGGCAGTAAAGATTGGGGCCATGGATTGTTAAAATAATTACACATAAATATTTTTCATCTGTGGACATACAGTAACATTTCTAATAAATATTATGAGATATATGAATACAATGGGAATTTCTTAAAAGGGTAATACTAAAGGCACATTCTAAAACTGTTTCAATAGAAGGGAAAACGGGAAATGGCTAAAGAAACCAGAATGGTTGACTAAAGAACTTTCAACTGAACTAATTGTTAAAAAAATGTACAGTACAAGAAATGGGAAAATGGGGAAAATGCCAAAGAAGACTACAAGCAAATATCCGGTATATGTAGGGGGAAGGTAAGAAAAGCAAACGTGCAGAATGAACTCTGGCTTGCCAGACAGATTAAAAGGGCTTTTTAAATTATGCCTGCAGCAAAAGGAAAAACAAGGAAATGATAGGGTCGCTACGTGGAGAAGATGGCCAACTACTAACTGAGGACAGGGAAAAGGCTGGACTTCTCAACACCTTCTCTGACTCAGTTTTCTCCAAAAGGAAAATAATGCTGAACCTAAGGGCCAAAGAGCAGGTGATGTAGTGGGGGAAATGCAGCACATAATAGGTAGAGAAGTATTACAGGAATACCTGGCTACTCTAAATGAATTCAGGTCTCCAGGGCCAGACAAATTACATCCAAGGATTTTAAAAGAATTGGCAGAGGTAATTTCCAAACCATTGGCAATAATATTTGAGAATTCCTGGACAACAGGAGAAGTCCTCACAGACTGGAGGAGGGCAAATGTTGTCCCTATCTTCAAAAAGGGAAAAAAGAAGACCCACATTATTGCCCAGTCAGCCTGACATCAATTCCCAGAAAAATACTAGAACAGATCATTAGACAGTTTTTTATTACTTAGAAAGCATTACTGTCATCACTAAAAGACAAACAGGTTTCCTCAAAAACAAGTCATGCTGGACTGATTATTAAACTATATATTTTGAATTAATATTTAATATAATGCATATACCATAGAAAATTTTCTAATTAGATGCTTTTTTCATTGCATGCTGGATTTCTGTGTGTTTGTAACAATTATATAATTTTTATCTACATTTTAATCTTGTTTTCATTGATGATATATAACAGAAAAATGGTATGAGCCTAGTGTGTGTCAGCTAAATGGGCTAGTATGCTTCTGTTCTTCACCACATCAAATCAACCAAATAAAAAGAAAACTGATATTGATGGAAGAATTTTGATCCAATTTAAAGGCTGCCCTTTGGGATCCTCAAAAGCCGATTCCCAGTGGGTCTATTTGTAACATTTATGTATTTTCTGCATGCTGCTGCTGTAGTGGTGGTGGGTTTCCTGTACTGGTAGGGCATTGGGCTAGATGACCCTATTATTTACTGAACCTAGTGCATAGGATTGTCGTCATCCTCTAGTTGTTTAATCGTGTCCCACTCTTCGTGACCCCATGGACCAGAGCACTCCAGGCCCTCCTATGTTCCACGGCCTCCCGGAGTTGTGTCAAATTCATGTTGGTAGCTTCGGTGACACTGTCCAACCGTCTCTTCCTCTGTCATCCCCTTCTCCTCTTGCCCTCACACTTTCCCAACATCAAGGTCTTTTCTAGGATTGTAGAATCCAGTTTATTTCTGTTCTTCATATTGATACTGCTTATAGCTGTGGTATGTTTCTCTTATACCCTGTGCAGTTGATGTAGTCAAGATTTCTCCCCATTTTCCTGCCCAACCATTTCCAGAAGCTTTTGGGGAAGATGCTGCACCAACAGACATGGCAACTGTACTTACAGGTATGTATGTATTTATTTATTAGGGTCAGGTGACCAGCAGTTACAGCTATGCCAGCCAAGGCCCCTGCTAAGTCAGTTTCTCAGAATCCACATTACATTGTGTAGCAAGTAAATGCAGAGGTTCAGACGACACAAGGGAAACAAAGCAGAATGAAGCTTAAGGACCAAAATGATTGGTAAACCCATTTCCTTTAACCTATTTTCACAAATTATGCTTTAATTGATTTTAGCATTTCTTGCACCTCTAATTCCAGTGGAATCTCACATGAACATTAATGTACTTTTAAAACTTAGCATATAGTGCTCTTTCCAGTGTCTAGAACATTTTACGTACATTTCCTAGCTATTGACGAGGGGCTGGACTCGATGATCCATAGGGTTCCTTCCAGTTCTGCACTTTTGATGAGATGAGATGCTTGCACACCCTGCATTTTTCTGCATTTACTGCAGATTGGGGCTTCCGCAAGGGTGTCTAATGAGTTCATGGCCCATGGGATTTGAATCAGAAACTTCTTGGTACACAGCTAACTGGTTACACTTATTCTCAAAAAGTTTGCTTTCTAAACTATTTGTTGACATGGTAATGAACAATCGTACAGTATTATGTTTTGTTTAGTATGCTTTAAATGTGGAAAGCTACAGTGAACTTTTATTCGACCCTATTGACGTAAGTGAGTAGGCTCCCTAATTGGCTCAGACAAGCATGATTTTATCACATACTCATTTCCACACTGCACACAGTCTACAGGGAAAGTGTCTGCCAAGCATATAACAACAAACAGACTTCTGCTACGAAATGCAGAAGGGAACATGCAGACCCTTTTATGACAATGAAGAGGTGAGATCAGAAGATTTAGGCTATGGGTTAGGCAGAGCAGAAGAAGTGTCTCTTGTGAGTTGATCCAAGTCACAGCATTGAGTCACGGGGATTTTCTGATGGAGTGGGAAGTTGGATGATCTCAGGAGAATGTGTTTACTGCTTAGATAATGGCAGCTGTGTTGTTGTAGGATTGCCTCAGTGTCTGGGAGAACTGCCACTCCTGCCCCTAGAATAAAACCTCCTTGGAAAGAACCTCATCCAAGAGCTGCCACAATAGCCGTTGGCTTGGTTGGATGATGACTGGATTGTCTAAGCTTGTGGAGAGGTGTGGGTATCTTTGAGTGTGGCTGGGTTGATTCCAACTTTCCCAGTGCTTTTGACCATTCAGAATGGAAATGACTAGTAGAATTGGTTTGTAGACTGACAAGCCCATGTTCTGTTTAATGAGATCATGTGTCTTAAGGCTCTCCAGCTTCTGGGACAATTAATGTACTCTAAAACAAGGGAACCGTGTGTACGGTGAACTTGTCTGCTGACAAAGTCTTTTGTCTTCATTCTCAGAGACAAGTGCATGTTCCTCTTCACCCAGCATCTGCGGTCCAGGCACCTGTGTCAACATGCCAGGAGGATATACCTGCCTGTGTTACCCTGGTTATCAACAGCATCCCAGTGGCACCTATTGTACTGGTATTTCAGTAGTTTGTTTTGTTGGGGAATATGGGTGCATGTGGAGGGAGATAACCTCTCTCTTTTTGTCCTTCCATCAGCAGGTATTTATTTATATTTAATTCATTCATTAATTAATTTATATGCTGCCTTTCTCCCCATAGAGGGATCCAAGGCAGCTCACAACAATGGCAGTACATTCCATTAAATAAGCCTTTTTGTGCAAGTAAGCCTTTGGCAGTTAAATTGGCTTGCTGTGGAAGGGGCTTTTAATCCTGGTGTGTCCTATTTTTACCTCCATTATTGTGGCATTCAAATTCCATTTAAATGCCATTTTCAAGTTCATTTGTTTTATATTTTAACTGTACCTACTTTGTTTGTGATTTTAATGTTAGCTGCCTTGAGTTCCATGGTGACAGAGTGGGGTGGGGTGAAGGCTGGTTACAGATTACAATAAAGGAATATAAATAAACATCAGAAGGACTAATTCAGAATACAAAGGATAGGAGTGAAGGAAAATATTTTATAGTGAGTTAGACCCTAAACTGGTATTATCAACTCTAACTTGCAATAGATCTCAAAGGCTTCAGAGTGGACACCTTCATACCTGTAGATCTCTTGTGTTCCCTCTTGCTCTCCCATCCCACTCTAAAGTTCTAGTCCAATATTTCAAAGTCTTTGAGATATTTACAGATCTGTGATGGGGAATATGTGCTCCTTCATGTATTGTTGGAATCCATATCATTATCAGCATTTATCAGATATGATGGGATTGTAGTCGGCAATGTCAAGAGGAGTTAATGATAAAGACCATTGTCAGCTGAGCACAACTCTTTTCTCTTGCTCCAGATGTTGATGAATGTGAGAGAAATCCCTGTGATGGAAAGGGCCAATGCATCAACAGTGAAGGCTCCTACTCCTGTCGTTGTTTCTCCGGCTATACCCTTTTCACTTCACCTAATATACAAACATGTCAGGGTAAGTAATGCTTGTTCGGCACTCACCAGCTTCCAGTGTTCATCTCTAGAAGATAAAGCAAGTGGCCTAACAACATTGTTTCCCACCTGCATAAATACCTTTCCAAGGGGAGAAGGGGAGAGAAAATGTTTTTATATTTTCCCATCTAGCTTGATTTTTCTTCTACCTTAGCCTAGAAATTCATCCAATAGCCAATTTCTCCCCTTTCAATGGACAAGAAACCAAGTGCTCTGGGAGTCAGTTTCTCAGAATCCACATTACATTGTCCTTGTTCTTTATTGTTTTTATTGTTATGCTGGATAACTTTCCCTCACTTATCTGACCTATGAAGAACCAGTCTCATTGCATGTGAGCCATGTCAACCCTTGGGCACAAGCAGTTACTCTATAGTTATTACTGTCTCAAGGATCACATGGCTTGCAACTGATTGTATGTGAGTCAGACATGCCATGGGACAGAAGTAGGGGCCCTTTAATTTCTGGGGGGAAAAAGCTTTACCATTGAGATCATCATCTTCATGAAGCCATAACTTATGTTTGGCTATTAAATAGGCTAGAGTGGGATGTGATATATGGTTAATGTTGGAGGTAATAATTATAGAGTCCCTGCTACCTAGCCATTTGACTTAAAGTTTGTTTTAGTGCTTTGGATTCAGCCTCTTTGCTAAAGGTACACATCTCTGTGTATTAACAGATCTAAATGAGTGTGACCAGCCAAATATGTGCCATGGAGGGAAATGTGTCAACACACCTGGCTCCTATCACTGCGAGTGCAAAACAGGCTACATCCTTGATCACAGGGGACAGTGTGAAGGTGAGTTTTCAAAAAAATGGTTTCTGAAATGGATTGGTTGAAGAGCTCCCTTTCCATAGTAAGTAACTTGGGTTGGTTTTGCCAAGTCATGCATTAAAACGCCTTTGAAAGCCCTTGTATATTGTTGTGTATGTGTTCCTGAGGCCTAACCCTTGGGTGTTCAGGTACTGAGAATAAAATACTAACTGAAAGAGAGCAGAATGTTCGTTTATAAGCAGAGCTGGTTTTGCTTGAGGGCCAATATTCTAGTAATTTGGAGTTGGAGATGTAGAGTACAACAAACTCAATTTTCAGTATGTACAAATTATCAGTCAATGTGTTTTTTAAAATTTTACTTCTTAAAAATTAACATAATACACCTGCATTCTGGATAAATAAGTCAGTAGTAAATATTACTACTAACAGAATCTTGAATTAATTTAGAAGGATGCTTTATCCTGCCCTGTACCCCTTGTCACTTAAAGTTTTCATCTCTCCTTGGTTGTAAGCAAACTAAATACAAAAATGTAATATGTAATGGGTGGATGCTGCCCTCTTATGGGGAAGAAAGGAAATGGAAAATGATTATTCTTTTCATGTTGCCGCTTCTCTTCTTCTAAAACATGGATTGGTAACTAAAGTGAATTACCAGCTGGTGTCATGGATGGAAAAGAATTTTGTTGCATTTGAATGTTTCAGTGAAACTAGATTTTTCTGCACCTCTCAAGACTGGTTGCAAGAAGCGGTGCTCTTTCATCTTGAGAACTGCAATTTGTGAAGCTTATAGAGTGTTTCTCAGAAAACACATTTTAAAATGCATGTGCACAATAGAAAAATGAGCAAAATCTTGCAGTGGTCAATGGGAAAGATGCAAAAGTTAAGTAGAATGTATAAATAAGTGCCCACACTAGTAAAATATAGTTAAATATATACAACATTCCATACAGTTGATAAACTGATAGGAGAGAGGGGAGAAAATATAGGTGGGATTTTGGAAAAATGCAACAACATTGAGACTCAATTATTTTCACATTCCCTGAAAATTTAAGTGTTACATGTGCAAAGTGGGAAGGACATTAGAAGTGTTTCTTTAGCACTGACCCTACAGAAAACATTGAAGAACTGGATACTCCTAGTTTAGGGTTATAAAAAGATGTAGAGATTTAATAGTAAAAATCATACTATTTAGAATATGTGAAGCAGTTTATACACACCAAATTGCTGTTGCTTTGACAATGGTTGTGTATGAAAAATGGGTATTATTGTTTTCATGTCAGAGCACTTGATTTTTGCCAACTCAGACAAGGAGGTAGGGCTAAGAGGCGATGGGTTAGAACATAGAGCATGCTATCTGATAGTAGGTCATATGGCTGAGCTTGCCCCATATTGTCTAGGCCACCTTCCTTTGCATTGAT
Source organism: Pogona vitticeps (assembly GCF_051106095.1). Classification (NCBI taxonomy): domain Eukaryota; kingdom Metazoa; phylum Chordata; class Lepidosauria; order Squamata; family Agamidae; genus Pogona; species Pogona vitticeps. The sequence continues at coordinate 319,088,409 of NC_135783.1, read as the reverse complement.
TCTCTAGCACAGGTCTTTTCATTACTTGCTACCTGATTATTTTAACTGGATATACCCTGGATTGAACCTGAGACTTTTGGCCAGCAAAATGTATGTTGGTATCTCAGTGCATTATGGTTCCTCCCTTCCTTTCTAAGAAGCTCTTTGCTAAGCTTTCCACTCTCGCACTCGTGTTAAGTCTTGGCATGTACTCTCTTTCCAGCTGTTCTCTTTGTGTTTTTCCTCCCCTTTGATTCGCTTGTAGATGTTTGCAAGCTGGACAGCTGTCGCACACTGTGCTGAGGATGGTGCTGTTTCTAGGTTTGGATCAGCTTCCCAGGAGAGCCTACTATGATAAGAGACAATTAGTTGTCTCTTAGACATAGCAGTCTCTTCATGTCTCCAAACCTGTTTATATCACTCCAAGGTCTCACAGTCCCTCCTTTTGTCAGATTCCAATTAAGATGAAGTGAAAGTGGCTGCAGAGGTCTGAGAGGAATAGATTGGACACCCTATCTCTCAGCCTGAGCAAATATGAAGGCCTCTGCTGACTTTGGAATCTGGACACATAAACAAGTGGGCAGTTCCAACTCCTGCTTTTACGCACTAGGATGCTATTAAATTTAACCACGGTGCAGATAATAATGGACCAGTGAGAGAACCTTGTATAGGTGAAGACCCTGAATGACAGGGGATCTAGTTTAGCTGCACAGATCCTTTGATATATGATGGGAATTGCTACCATTGGTGTTCCTCCTTGTCTCTCTGCCTCTGTGTCTTGCAACCACAGACAATGCTTCAAGAAGAGCAAGGTTTTAATAAATCTTGTTAATTTGACCCTCACTCGTTTCAATTACAATTGTAGCATGAGTATAATTAGTGTTGGGTCTTTGCTCCTTTGGCATTATTTTCTGAGTACTGTGACCCAGCATATGCAACATGGTAAGCTCTACATGTTTTCGGCTATAATTTATGTAAGATCTAGTCAGCACACCTCATGGGCAGAATCATTAGAGTGCTGATTTTGATGCTTAAAGCACTAAATGGCTTGGGCCCAAGCTGTCTCAAAGATCACACCTCCCTTTATGAGCTTGCCTGGGTTTTAAGATCATCAGGGGAGTCCTTTCTCTCAGTCCCGTGTTTGGTGGAGACACAGGAGAGAGCTTTCTCTGTTACTGCTCCCAGACTCTGGAACTTCCTCCAATGCGAGGCCAGGCTGACCCAATATTTGTTGTCCTTCCACAAGCAGGAAAAGACCCTTTTCTTCTGGCAGGTTTTCTCTTGGTGACGGACTTGCCTAGGAGGGGATTCTTACATGTTGTTGTTTTAAATGTGTTTTTAGAACTGTTTTCATCTGATAGTTTAATAGTATATTTGTTCAATTATTTTTAATAGTGTAATAACCTATTGTTCTTAACTTTTAAAAATGTCTGTTGCTTTAAAATACTGTAAACTGCTTGGATCCTTTTCAGGAGAAAGGTGAAGTATAAATATTATAAATAAATAAATAAATAAAATAGTACATAAATGTAGTGCAGCACAACTAGAAGGCAATAAGTTGCTGAAGCACAATACAGATAAAGTGATTTGTCATCTGCTGTTGAAATCCAAGGTTCATTATCCATAGATTGAAGCACTGATCCTTGTTTGTACAATTTGTCTGTCACAGATATTGATGAGTGTGCAATGCATAATATCTGCCCTAGAGGACGCTGCATCAATATTGAAGGCTCCTACTCTTGTTTGGCTTGCAGCACTGGATATATTGCATCAGTGGATGGAAGAATATGTGAAGGTATACTCTGTGGCCAGGTGTGATGAGCAGGGAAACTTTCTTATGGACAAAAGTATGGTACCATAGTCTAATCTCAGCAGACTGCAACATTATTGTAGCCATAAAAATCAAAATTGTAGCCGGATATCATACGGTATAAACTTGAAGACTGATTTATTGTGCAGAATGCCAGTCTTTTTCAGTGATGAAAGCTGCCTGTTTTGCCATGTTGTATTTGTTTCATAATGTTTGGTCAGCATTTTTCTTCCCAATTCCAAACATGCTTCATGTTCTTGAACAATGAAGAGTTGTGTGGCACACTTAAGTCTTAACAAATTTACTACAGCATGACTGTTTGTGGATTATAACCCACTTTGTCAGGTGCATGGACTATAAAGTTAAGGACCTCAGGTGTAGTCAGTGAGAATTATATTGTCAAAAGTGGCCGTTTTATTTATTTATTTATTTATTTATTTATTTATTTATTTATTTATTTATTTATTTATTTATTTATTTATTTATTTCATTTTATGCTACCTTTCACCCAGTGAAGGAACCCAAGGCAGCTCACAAATTATTAAAAAAAAAACCAATCCAACTAAAAACACAGTGGCCAGAATCCTATGGGTGTTTGCATAACATTGGTGCAACTTGCCACAGCTAACCGTAGCAGATAGGCAAGGTGCTGGGATACTTCTCAGTGGCACAGTTGAGCATGCAAGCAGGCACAAAACCAAGACGCACCCCCAGAAGCTTGTCAGTTAGCTGCAGTTAGGTTATGGCAAGTTACACAAACTTCATGTGAATTCCAACAGGATTCTGGCCAAAATATAAATAATAATAATAAATTTTAAAAAAATGGCATTGTACTAACAAAATAAAAGTATTAAAACAATCAGTTTTAAAACAGTCAATCACACTTTAAAAACACATGAAAATACACATGAAAACAGTAACAATAATGATATACAGCATTCAAAAATTAAGAACTCCTCACTGCTTCATTTAATTGTTAAAAACCTGTGCAAAGTGCCAGCATTCAAACATTGAGAGGGGGAGATCTCTGAATTACATTTACCAGAGTAGTGTTTTACTGCCTTCTAGTGAACTGTGGCTTCCTGAGCACCATCATGGTGCAAGACAGGTTCTCCCTCCTATGGTGCCGTGAGTCCTCTGCTGTACAGCTGCAGGCTCCCTCTTTCTCCACTCTTGATCTGCAACTCCTGTATGTGGGAGAAGGGTATGAGCTCCTACAGGAACTGAACAGTGTCAGCACAACAGCCTGAAATGCATCTTTGTCATCACCTTTAAAGCTGATAAGCATACTTTAATTCCTTTTGAGCATGGAGAGAACAGCTGGTGACAGAATAAACTTCCTGACAGTTCTCTTGGAACAAACCAACAGAGCTGTTCCTTTAAAATAGTTCATGTTCTTCATTATACAATTTAGCTAAATGACACTTCCTTCCATGTGCAGAAACAGCATGAATATAGCATGTGTGTCTCTTTCGCCCTTCAAATTGTTTTGTGCATAGGTGTCTTGTTATGGGCAGATAACTGGAAATGGTCATTACCTGCATACATATCTTGCTGTTTCTGAGGCATCTCATCAATTACTATTAGAATCATGCACGACTATATGGGTTTTGGTCTAGTTTAGCAAGACATTATATATATATATATATATATATATATATATATTTGCGCATTCTTACTGGCTTCCTCCATTTATGTTGTTTTTGTTGTTTCAACTTATATATACCACCCCAAAGTGCTAAAGCACTCTCTGAGCAGTTTACAACATAATTATGTAAACAACACCCCTCCCCCAAGCAATTTTACCAATCTCAGAAGGATGAAAGACTGAGATAACCTTGAGCTGGGTACCTGAACCCAATGGGATTGAACTCAGGTCATGAGCAGAGGCCTGGCTGTAGTTCTGCAGTTGAACCACTGTGTCATGGGGCTCTCACCAAGAGACTAATTGTTTGGGAATCCTTTCCCTACTTTTCAATCCCTACAGCCAGTAGAAAAAACAATAGTTTTCCTTCAAAAATGACACTGAATTGGCGGGAGCCTGAAGTTTGATATTACAGGTACTTTGCTATATAACTTTGGTGAACTGTTAAGAAGGTAGATCCTGGAAATCAGGTGTAGACGCTTAAGCAAGCTTCTGGAGTGAGTTTTAGACAATAATAAAACTACCCTTTTCAGATGGGTTTTGGAATAGCATGTTGATAAGGCACTGCGTGCAGGAAAGAACTGTCTGAGCTCATTCGTGGGCAGGCACATTTTTGTTAATTATCCCATGTTAGTGATAAAGACAATGTGTTCTTTCTTCAGATGTTGATGAATGTGTCTCCTCCACGGCCTGTCCTCAGGGAATCTGTATTAATACACCGGGCTCCTTCATTTGCCAAGCTTGCGACACTGGCTACACACTCTCATCCAACAAACTCACTTGTGAAGGTAAAAATAATGGAGCTCCTTCTGCTTGATTGAACAACATCTGTTAATTAATTAGATCAATATATGGTATTAAAATGGGATAAACCAATACTATGACCTGAACTGATTCTCCCCTTTCATAGGAGGATTCATCACTTGGGAGAGGGGCTCATTGCACTTTGAGCCTCTCCATTCTCTATCAGCATCTAAATACACTTTGGTTCACCAAGTCCTCAGACCTGGCATCCTATCTGATATAAAACATTAGAGGCTGTCTGGGTAGGGACTATCTGACACAGATTAATATGTTCATTAATGAATTGGTTGCAGCTCTGTAGCTAAGTTACATTAACTGAAATTAGGCCAATTCAGAGGAGAAATGGAAAATGGATTGGGAAGTAAAAGGAATGAGTGCCTAATTATTCAGAGAGATTAAGTCAGACAAACCTGCCTAGTCTTTTAAAGTCATAAATTAGAGGACTGAGGGGGAGAGAGAGCTATTGATTTTTTTTTAAATGCAAGGGAGAATAATAAGGCTGGGATACCAGGGAAATATATATACCAACATAGCATGTTTAAAAATCCAAAATATTAAAGAAAAGCAAATAAACATCCATATGGCCATTTCCTGATTTTCCCAAATAGTTTGTTTCAGAATGCTGTTTAGTTAGTTTTCCAAACTCCTTTCTCAAAGTCCTAATAAATGCAGCTGAAACTTGAGGCTGAAAAATAGGCCAGTTGAAATCAATTTGATATTGTTTCTTTAGAAGAAGTAAAAAAAAATAATAAAGATTAATTGCTTTCTGTTCTTGTCAACTTCTTTGAAAAGCTTGTTTTGTAAAATCAATATGGAAAATGTGACCATAAATACAGTAGATGTTTCCACCTGAGCAGTAATAGCACTGGTTGCACAGTTAAAAACAACACAGGGATCATTTGATTGTTTGTGTGTTTTGAGAAGGAAATAGTGATGGAGATAAGCAAATTATTATACGAACATCAAAGTAACTCGTATTCTTTTGCTAATGTTCTGTTTGCTTCTGCTAACTTTTCTTCTATTTTGCAGTCTACAAAATCTGGTTAAAGGAAATCTCTTTTTTGCACATATGAAATGCATTGAATAAAAATCTGGCCTCTATATGAATAAACAGAAGTTGGAATCCAGTTGAAAAATGATGCCGGTGTAACTCCATCAGCATAAATTTCAGTTGTAAATTGCTGCAAACTAAGAAGTCAGCATAAGCATTTGCTGTTATGTTGTAAGGCACACGGCTGATGTGCAACAGCAAATGTCTACACCACAGGTTCCTGACATTTGAATCATGATCCTCAAGAGGGTTGCAAAGTTTTTTTTGGGGGGGGGACATGCCACTCTCAACTTGCACCCCTCCTCCTAGTTCCCTTCTGCATGCATCCCACTGCCTCCCTTGCTTGTACACAACCAAGCTCCTTCCCCCTCCAACCAAGCTCCCCCCTATAGGGCTTCTCTGTGCCTAGCGCTCCCTGACTGTGCAAACACCTTCTCCAGCAATGGCATTGGTGGAAGCTCCTCAGCTGTGGTGACTGACTGGTTAGCTTGGGTGGGGGACCAGGATGTGGAGGAGTGGGAGGCAGGACCCAGCCACAACCCCTGTAAGCCAGCCAGCCACAGTGAGAGTTGAGGGGAAGAGCCAGTGACAGGCCGGAGAGGAGGAAAAGGCTGCTGCCACTGCCACTGAAGTTATTTCACCCCCTCCTTGCCTTAACTACATGCCCTGCCACTGTGATCTTAGGAAGGATGGCTGAGGAGGCAGAGCCACCACTTGAAAGGAGGACAGAAATGGTGACAGTTCCTTCCTGAGGGAAAACTCGCCCTCACCCAGTAAAACCCAGTTTACACCCACCTCTACTTCCCAGAGCCCACTGAGGGACTGCTGGAAGAGGTGGGCAAGTGGCTTTAACAAACATTCAGATTCAAATTTCGAATATGGTTGCCCAGATGCAAGTATCACACTAAATATTAGGTTAGAATTCTATTCTTTTTTTAAAAAACTATTTTAATGTGTTTTCTTTGCTCCTTGAAAAATGCCTTTTTATGCACATGTGGCAGGGTGTTACAGGTTACTTGGCTATTATAAAAGGGGGGTTACAACTCAAAAAGGTTGGGAAACACCAGCCTACATTGAGCTCTCGTAGCAATTCATAGCTAAATTTTTCCACAAAAAAATTCCATCAACAGGCTGAACCAATAAAATTCTGGCCACAGAATTATGTCTACCGTTCATGCTTATCTGAAGGGCATAGCTTCAATAAAATCAAAATAACTGAACTGTTCAAAGAAAGCATTTTGCATGTTTGTATGAACTGTGTGCATGTCGTGGCGTATTTTGTTCTCTAAACAGTCAGAAGGCATAGAAAATATTTGGGTGAGCTAAAGTTTGGATACACAGCATTCCTATTTGCACTGCTACATTTGTCTTCCACAGAATCCTAGAAGACATTGAAAAGTATGATATAAAAGAATGAGCTCAAATTTGTGTCCCGAGGAGATGAAGCAAATCTATTTCACATAAACTGTGTGCATAATGTACTTCGCTACAACACAGCGTAGTAAATCCAGTTGCTTATCATGGTAAGTCACAACTAGAGTAGGCTTATTGAATCAGTGCAGCTCCATGATCACTGCAGATGGGCTCCATGATCACTGCAGATGCTCCTATTTTCCTGGGCTCCATGATCACTGCAGATGGAGACAGCAGCCACGAAATTAAAAGACGCCTGCTTTTTGGGAGGAAAGCGATGACAAATCTTGACAGCATCTTAAAAAGCAAAGACATCACCTTGCCAACAAAAGTCCGAATAGTCAAAGATATGGTTTTTCCTGTTGTGATGTATGGAAGTGAGAGCTGGACCATAAAGAAAGCAGACCGCTGAAGAATTGATGCCTTTGAATTGTGGTGCTGGAGGAGGCTCTTGAGAATCCCCTGGACTGCAAGGAGAACAAACCGATCAATTCTAAAGGAAATCAACCCTGAGTGCTCACTGGAAGGACAGATCCTGAAGCTGAGGCTCCAGTACTTTGGCCACTTAATGAGAAGAAAAGACTCCCTGGAAAAGACCCTGATTTTGGGAAAGTGTGATGGCAAGAGGAGAAGGGGACGACCGAGGATGAGATGGCTGGACAGTGTCTGCGAAGCAACCAACATGAATTTGACACAACTCTGGGAGGCAGTAGAAGACAGGAGGGCCTGGCGTGCTCTGGTCCATGGGGTCACGAAGAGCCGGACACGACTAAATGCCGCCGCCACAGCCTTTGGAGAAGTCGACTCAGCAAATCCCAACTGATTCAGTAGGCCTACTCTCGTTGTGACTTAACTGTGGTATGCAACAGGATTTCAGCCAGGGTGTCCATCTGTATACTTTAAAATAATAACTTTAAAATAATATGGTGGTTGTAGGTTTTTCAGGCTGTTTGGCCGTGTTCTGTTCCAGAACACGGCCAAACAGCCCGAAAAACCTACAACAACCATCAGATCCTGCCTGCGAAAGCCTTCGAGAATATATTTAAAATAATAATGCAATCAGGATTTTTTTAACCTCACATTGCCTTCCTCAGTGGTTCTATAGTGGCTACATCCAATGGAACTACATAACAGAGGATCATATGAGGAAAACGCTAGAGCCATTTCACACATTATTTGGGGGTCAGTGTTCACTTTAAAAGAACACATCCTTAATTTTATATAAAAGAAATATGTTGTGTGAATGTTAGAATCATACATATTGGAAACGTATTTATCCAGGTTTGGCCCTTGGATACCCTTAAGCAGAGTAAGGCAGCATATGCTAGGAGTTGGAAGCCTCAGGAGAGAACTTAAGTGCCACATGTCTTGCCTCCTTGGCTAGTGGTGTCTTTGAGGATGCTCTCCCATAGCCAGCACTCAAGAATAATCAAGTGCCAGGCTGGTCAGCATCTGTACATGATCCTCAAGGGGGCACTATCTTCTTCTTTACTGATTCTGCATGTATTGCACACGTATAAAGTAAAGCAAAGCAAAGCATGCTGCTTATATGCCACCCCATAGCACTTAAAACACTCTCTGGGTGGTTTACAATTTAATTATGCAGGCTACACATCCCCACCCCACCCCAGCAAGATGGGTACTCATTTTACGAACCTCAGAAGGATGGAAGGCAGAGAGAACCTCAAGCCAGCAACCTGGGATTGAACCCAGGTTGTAAGCAGGGTTTGGGCTGCAGTACTACAGTTTAACCACTATGCCACGAGGCTTCACATATACTCATCAGGGAGTAAGCAAGGGATGTGGTGGCGCTGCGGCTTAAACTGCAGAGGCCTCTGTGCTGCAAGGTCAGAAGACCTGCAGTCGTAAGATCGAATTCATGCGACAGAGTGAGCCCCCGTCATTTGTCCCAGCTCCCGCCAACCTAGCGGTTCAAAAGCATGCAAAATGCAAAATGCAAGTAGATAAATAGGTACTACCATGGCGGGAAGGTAACAGCGTTCCGTGTCTAGTCGCTCTTGCCATGTGACCACGGAAGATTGTCTTCAGACAAACACTAGCTCTATGGGTTGGAAATGGAGATGCGCACCACCCCCTAGAGTCGGACACGACTGGACAAATTGTCAAGGGGAACCTTTACCTTTACTGAGCACTGGCTGCAGCTGCTATGTGAGTAGTGTTATTATATAGTTTACCTTTACTAAGCACTGGCTGCAGCTGCTATGTGAGTGGTGTTATTATATAGTTTAGTCACAAAGTGGCACTAGACTTAGTTGTATCTGAGTGGAGGCAGGTGTTTGCATTTCTATTCTATTCTATTTTCTATTGTGGTTTTAGACAGGATAACCTTCTTTTCTTGTGTGCTGACTGTTGTGTCCTGTAAGCCTTCCATGACACCTGCTTGTTGAGTTATGCCTGGCAGCCAGTCTAGCTTTGGTGCCACATAATGTTTGGGATTCCCGATAATGTAAAAAGAGAAATGCAAAACATAAAACTAGACATCAGTGAGATGGGCTTTGTTAAGGAAATGGTGCCCATAGCATTTTCTAGATGTATGCCTAAGATTTTTTACAGGTACAGTACATCAAAAAATATGAAGTGCCAGTGTGGCAAAAATGTGTTTGCAGGTGTGGTGTGTCACAAAGGAGCGCTCGTTAGGGAGCTGTGATTTGCTGCAGCTGTTTATCTTCAGTGTCAGATCCACGCTTGCTTCTTCTTAATATAAGAAATTACATTTATGAAATAAAAGGAATTATTTTTAATAATGTCTTGGTTAGATGAACAAAACATAGGAAAATGTATATACATTTCTTTGAAGATATTAGTAAGCTAATAATATGCTTGCCAGTTTCAGCTGTTTTCCCCCCTGCAGTTCATTCAAGGACAACTAAATAAGTGATAGGCAGAGAGAGACTGACCTTGAGGAAAACATCATACTCCTCCTTTTCGATTGATGACTTTATCTAGGATTTTGTGTTTGAGCCATAGGAACATTCTGATAATTACCTCAAAACAATAACACAGCAAATAACCCTCATATGCAAGGAAGGATGGAAACGCCGGCCATTTCTGGATGTGTTTGAAAACAAGAAGGACAAAATTTAACAGAGTGTAGGTTAAAGTTAAAGTTAATTGTGTAGAGTACGGTTGGGCAATTCCAGTTATTACTAGACCTCACAATTGGCTTCTGCCAGTTGAGGCTGGAAGCTGGCTGGATAGCTCAGTGAGTTAGTTGGCCGTTCAGTTCCTCACTGAGCATACCAGAAAAGCCAGCCTATGTGGCCTTAAACAAGTTGCACAGTCCCAGGGCACCCCAACAAGAAGGGATGCTAAACCACTTGTGAATACTATATTTAGACACACTGAAAAGAGTTGCCATAAGTCAGAATTGACTTGACAGCATGCAAGGAGGAACTGATGGTGATGGATATTGTAGTTCACTAGCACCCCAGGAGTCTTAAGTCGTTCATCCTGGTGTAGAGACTACCACAAACAGAAAGTCTTCTGTTACATTTTCAAAAGCTTGCAGTGTATCTGGGCTGAGATAGAGATATCATTAATTACCCTTGCTACAGGTAGCTGTAGGAGGGACGTGGTGGCGCTGTGAGTTAAACCACAGAAGCCTCTGTGCTGCAAGGTTAGAAGACCACCCATCGTAAGATCAAATCCACGCGATGGAGTGAGCTCCCATTGCTTGTCCCAGCTCTGCCAACCTAGCAGTTCGAAAGCATGCAAATGCAAGTAGATAAATAGGTACCACCATGGTGCAAAGGTAACGGTGTTCTGTGTTTAGTCGCGCTGGCCACGTGACCACGGAAACTGTCTACAGACAAAACACTGGCTCTGCGGCTTGGAAACAGGGATGAGCACCGTTCCCTAGAGCTGGACACGACTGGACTAAATGTCAAGGAGAACCTTTACCTTTACCTACAGCTTGTACATAGGTGCTATTTAAATCTTTTAGGTTCTATTTAATTATTTTTAATTTTAATTTCTAATATTTAATTTTAAATTTTATTTAAAGCAGAGAAATACACTACAGTACAATACTAAGAATGCAAACTAAAATTTTAAAAACTTAATAAAGAAAAAAGAAATTGAACTATATAGTAACAGAAAACAGTCCGCTCATGCAATTGGGACCATTAGAAAAATGGTCATTTACTATGTCATTTACTAATTTAGGAAGCCCCACTCCCCTTCCGAAACTGCATTGAATTTCATTAAGATACAGAACTCTTCTCCCTTTTATTAATACATATTCAATAAAATGTCTCCATATGTCATTAAAATTATTCTTACTTATCAACCCTCTTTCATCTTAATATCATAAGTTAGCTTATTATTAATAGTTACATTTCAAATTTCTTTATACTAATCCCTTGAAATTCATATTTTACTTTCCAATTCTTTGCTATTGTTAATCTTGCAGCTGCTAATAAATCTGTTATTAAATTGTTTTTAACCATCCATCCCCATTGTTCTGTATCAAATATTGATAACAATCCTATTTGGGAGTTTTCTTTTACATTTAACTTTGTTATTTCATGAACTATTTTTTAATTCTTACTTTATATAAAATACTCCAGCTTGCATAATTCCCTTTTATAGAACAATTCTGACCCCTTACCCCCAATATGTTGTGTTTTCCACTCCTTAAGCTTCAGAGCTGCCATATCCCAACACAGATTCACAGAGTTCTGCATCATTCATCATATCCTCCTTTTCCTTGACAGATATTAATGAGTGTGAAGATTCTAACACCTACTGCCTGGGGGGTGAGTGCTTGAACACACCAGGATCTTACACATGCCAATGCCGGCCTGGATTTGAGCTGTACAATGGAACTATGTGTGAAGGTAAGATACTTATTACTTCTAGGATGAGTCTACACATATTGAATGAAGCTATAATTTCATATTTAATGTGAAACAATTAATGTGGTGCTGATGGAGAAAGCATATTTTCTTGGGACGAGTCCTGTTTTTCCCCATGTGCATGTAGCACAACCCAGGTTTGCTGGTGTCCAAAGTAAATAATTAGTCACATTCAAATGAAGGGATAAAGGGAGCAGTGTTCCTTGCACAGTCTTGGGGAGGCAGGGGGGCTCCCTTACTTTCCATGTTTGTGATCAAACCTTTATGAGAACATACTGAATATTCATCAAAATGTACATTTGTTCCCACCCATTTGAAACCACCCTTCCAGACCTTACTGCCTCCCAAATATACGAGTATTGGACTATAGCTCATGTCACTCCTTGTTGGGACAGCATTTTGGCCATACTAGATGGCGATAAAGGTGTTGTAGTCCAACATATATGGACCAAGGTGAGGACGATTTGATTTAAGCAATGGTTCCCAACCACTCCCACCCTTCTGTGAATAAGTTTCAGCAACGGATTTGTCTGCTATGGACCACATGGAGACGCTCTGAGATAGTCATACAGCCTGATCCCATCTCTTGTGCTTTAAGAAAGGCTTTGAGACACACATTCAATTTCATATGCCTGTGACAATTGCCAGAGGAATTTACCTTCAGTGTATCATCCCCTTGCCTCTCCCGCTTCCTTTTTTTATTTTCCTCATGTGATCATTTATCAGGTTATCAAATGCGGCTCCTCTCCTTCCCAGCATGCTTAATTTAAATAAAAGAAAATAAAAGAAAAACCACTTTAAAAAAAATCGACAGGTTCCCTTGGGGTATCGGGGGCAACATCACCAAGGAAGTGACTTGGAATAGCACTTTGTTGTTATGTGATGTCAGGTTGCTTCCAGTTTAAGGAACACGGGTGGGAGGAATGTGCAGGCGCTAGGGAGCAGGAGAGAGGGGCATTTTCAGTTTAAACAGAAGAAGTGTGGAGAGGATGGTAGGTTCCGTCTTCCATGGTGCAGAAGTGGACATCTGAAGCCCCCTATAGCTCTGGGGGCTTGCACAGCCTTTGGTACATCAAAGGACATGGTGGTGGTCATGAATATTTTTAATATATAGATATATAAAGGAGGTAAATTTTCAAAAGAACAGACATCTTAATTTTTTTGCTGCAAGTACAACAAAAGGCCCTGGAGTGCCATAAAGACTAACAAATAGCCATGCTGGCTGGGAAGTTTTTTAAAAAAACTTGTCCATGCTCTTAGTTAGCAAGTGCAAAATCTGCCAGACCTGGAGTATGAGTTTATAGAAGATCCTCTTGATTAAGAGGATTTCCCATACAGTATTGTCCCTGTTCTGTTTTAATTCTTGCAATTTCCTTCCCTATGGTGTCTCGTCCAGACCCTGTAACCACGAGTAGCATAATATTTAGAATGCAAGGAGCTGTTCTGGTGGATGTGGGGATGTTGTGCTCTTTTTAATAGTCTTTTTTAAAGGGTCAACAAAGAAGTCTGATAATTCATGCTAGACAGCACACATTCTGAACCAGTTGATCCCAACCTTCTTTTCCTTCTGGCAGATGTGAATGAGTGTCTGGACAGTGGCATCTGCAGCCCCAATGGCGAATGCCTGAACAGCCATGGATCTTATTTCTGTATTTGTGCTCTTGGCTTCTCAAATGCAGCTGGTGGAGTCAGCTGCCAAGGTGAGATCCTACATCAGTGTATCTAACCTTTTGCAATACCCTTTTATAATAGTCAAGTAACCTGTGACACACACACTCACACACACACACACACACACACACACACACAGAGAGAGAGAGAGAGAGAGAGAGAGAGAGCATTTGCATAAAAAGGCATTTTAATAAGGTAAAGAAAACACATTAAAAAGATTTCTTTATAATATAATTCTAATGCAAGATATTAATATTAATGTAATAATACATATTTTGGGGGGGACTGTAAATCTGCCCCTATAAAAGTCGAGGAGGAAAGAAGGTCAATACATACTGAGTTTAATTTACTTATTTGGGTGTGGAAATGACCTTCCCCTTATATCTCCTCTCCACAAAAAAAACCCTAAGTGAAGAGCCCCTCCCCCTTCAAGCCCAAATAAACACCTCACCCCATGCCCCCCAGTGTCCCCGCTCCTTGGTTCTCCTCCCTCAATTTCTTGCCTTCCTCCTCCATGACTCAAGTGGGGTCTGGAGGCATCTCCCTACCCAAGTCCCCTGTCCCTTCGCTGTTCCGCCATTGCTGCATCTGGAAGACTGGAGACTCTGACAGAGGGAAAGCTGCCATTGCTGTGGCAGCAACTTTTCAATCCTGCTGCCATCTTGGACATCAGCATTCCCAGCATACACTGTGGTTACCCCCAGCCGTAGAAAGCACTTTGCAATCTCAGTGGAGGTCACAATCCCATATTGGGGACCCATGTCCTAGACAGAGGTGGTCAACTTTCAACTGCCAGTTCTTCCCCCCTCAGAGTACTTAGAAGGGTCCATTCCCCATTTGACATCCCATACCTCAAATACCTGTAAAATATTTTAGACCCCAAAATATAAAAGGCTCATGAGGATAGAGAGCTTCAACTGTGAGAGAACAGAACTTATTCCAATTAGGATCAAATTAACTCACTTTGAACCCGGGGCAGCTCACTAAATCAGCAATGGACTAACTTTTTCTACTTTTGCAACAATAAAAACAAAAACAAAAATGCTGAGACACCTTTAAGACCAACAAATATATTTCAGTTTGAGCTTTTGTGGACTACAATCCTCTTCTTCAGAACCCTAACTTGTTAACATTTAAATCTCGGTTTCTTACTTAAGCCTCATGTACAAGAATGGCCTTTAGAGGATTGTAATGTCTCACTGGCTGAAATCCAGTAGTAAGTTGCATCTAGAGTAGGCCTACTGAATCAATGAAACTTGGAGAAGTGAACTCACCAAAACTCCACTGATTCAATGGGTCTACTCTTGTAGTACCTTACTGCTAGATTTCAGCTACTGAAATATATTTGCTTCCTAGTCTTTTTTTTAAAATTAATTTTATTTTCAAAACTATTGGGTAATGGGGAAGGAATACAAAAGGCAAAGGGCAGTGGGGGGGATGGAAAAAGGGTTTTGAGAATAAGAAAACATCAAATGCATAATCATTCAATCTTTCATATCAAGTATATAAACATCTAATCTATTCATGTTCCAATAAAGGTTCATCTTTCTTCTTCTTTTTCTTCTTCTTCTTTTGACTATTTTGTCTATGTATTAACCTCTTTAGCTTTCAACTTATACGTGTAATACAGCTTAAATCTATGTTATTCCCACAGCATCAGAACACCAAGGCCAATTGTGAAATATATCCCCTCTTTCACCCTCCTTTTTTCTTGAGAATACACTCAACAGACCCAAAATAATATAAATTCTGCTCTCCCCTCCCCTTTCCTCCCTGTGCTTGTTTTGTTTCTGCGACTCTTTTTTCTTCCGTATTTTAAAAGGGGGAACAATATCATTCAAAGTTTGCTTTTCAACCTCAATTTTCTTATCTGCTATCGCTACATCGCTTACTGGGTGGCCCTCCATCCCTTGTATATTATCTGATATCTTCATCAATACAGCCGGTTCTGAGATCTCTTTTTGGTGTAATTTAACCTCCGCTACCTTCCCTCCCCTAGAGCCTCCAATCACGTCTTCCATCTGGTCAATATAATAATTTACCTGCATGAATTTTTGCAACAGTGACATCTGAAAAGAGGTTTTCCAGTCTAGCCACCGATCTGTAATTTTCTCAGGGGGAGGTTCCATTTTCTGTTTCCACTATTTTCACTTAAAATTCCCTCTCCCCTTTACCCCAATACACATCCAATATTTCTAATATTTCACCTTGCAACTATACAATATTGGCAATAAGATAGCAGGTACATTCAAGCAAGAGATGGAATCTAAAACATGAATCTCTCAAGTGTCTTTGTAGTCCAATCCTTTTCCACGTCGCTGATAACTTTCAGACCGGTTGCTTCTTCTTTTCCCTTCTTTTCTCTTCTCCAAGTTTGTTTTAACCTTCACCCGGCAAGACTCTATTATTAGAATGTCATTTGTCAAGATCCCAGTTCAGTTCAAACCACATAGCCCCCAGTTCACAGCTCACAGTCCGTTCTTCTCCCTTTTACTTCCAGAGGCTTCCTTCTCCTCCCCCGAAAAGGGAGGTCCAGCAGTCAGGGTCCCGGCAGATATATTATCCACGGAAAGCAGAGTCCCACACAGTCTAAAAATATATATCCAAAGAGGAAAAGGGTCCAAAGTGAACAGCTTGCAACAGAATTTATTTTTTCAAAGCCTGTCAGTTGATTCTTCAAGAGTTATTTTTCCTCCTTTAATGGAGACACAAGCTATTTCTGCCTGGCTGTTCCTTTAGAAATGACTCGACCTTCAGCTTGAGTAAAAGCTGGTATGCTAGGAATGCCGCTCCTTATCTCATTTGGTCATAAATTTGCACACAATCACTTGTTCTTTATTTAATGAGGTTTTTCATAGAACAAGGGCTTCCACTTACTTTGATGTATACTTTTGCCGTGCTTCTGTTTTCTTATTCTCGGCGAACGGAGCTGTCTTTGGCTAGTTGCCAAAAATGGCGCCCGTCTTCGTCTGTGCTGATGTGAATTTCCAGAAGAAAGAAAAATCGAGTTGCTGCCCAATCTTCTAACTTCTGTGGCTCACCAACTGCTGCAGAAGGGTCTCTCCTGACTCTTCCTCGGTTCCCCGTTTCTGGGAGGGTCCCAGACCGAAGTGGTTCTAGCTTTTCCCGGGAGCTATTCCCGAGAGCTGCTAGCTTCACCAAGACGAAGCTCCTCCTCTGCTTCCTAGTCTTAAAGATGCCAATGTTTCTGCTTTTTATATATATAAACACACAAACACTGCTACCTCTTTAATAACTTCCCCTATTTCTGTCTTTAGTCTTCTGACTTTTCACTTTGACCTTATTTTAGGTTATTTTGAAGCTGTTTTAAAAATACCTTTATACTGGTTTATATTCTCTTCTCCAGATGTAGACGAGTGTGCAGATCAGTCCAGGTGTCTGCGTGGCCAGTGCCTCAATACAGAAGGATCTTACAGATGTTTGTGTCAAACTGGCTTCAGACATTCCCAGGATACCGATGACTGTATAGGTGAGACCTGACCTCTGGAAAAGGAGGAAAGATTACAAATCAGAGCTACGTATAGTAGACAGAATGTTAAAGGTGTCCTTTTAATGCCTGTATATTCAAACATGAACATAATAACCACAGGGCTGCAGTATGTATATATGTGTATATGTGTGTGTGTTGATAATTTTCAGTACAACAGGCAGTTAATCCTTTCTATTCATACTCAACTCCAGATAAAAATTACTCCTCTGAAGCTCCTAGGTGTGGGAAGAAAATCCCCCATCAAGACCAACGGGAGATTTCCTCCTAATCAAATAATAGTTTTAAATTAGTGGTGGCTGTTATATATTAAATGCTTTGTTGTAATTTGATATATGCAGAGCATCCCTGCCTCCAGCATCTGGGGGAAATCCTCCTTATATTTGTGGCAGTGGTTAAACTGCAGTACTGCAGCCCAATCTCTGCTCATGACCAGGGTTCAATCCCATTAACTGGCTTGAGGTTCACTCAGCCTTCCATCCTTCTGAGGCTGGTGAATTTAGTACCCACTTACCTCACAGGGCATTGTGTAGCCTTCAAAATTAAGTTGTAAACCACTCAAGAATGCTTTAAGTGCTATGGGGCAGCATATAAGCAGCACTTTGTTTTTTGCTTTGCTTTTATTCACAAGCCTTCAGATTGTCAGTCATTATTGGTTGTTTCAGCTGTCATGGGAATGATGGCACTCCAAATTCCCTAAGCTCATACTCCTGAGCTTCCGTATATGCCTAGATTCAGGGGGAATGTGTCTTGTGTCAGTGGCAGTGTGTTGTATATGCTTCATGGGAGGTAGAGGAGTAGGACTTCACTCAGGGTTGTACTTGGTTTCGGGTTTTTTTTTTTCCATGCTCCATTTATCCATTTATGTGGCATTCATTGTTACCTTTTTCTTGTTCTCTTTCTTCTTTTTCAAAACCCCTTGTTTTGGATGGCAGACATGGACGAGTGTGAAGAATATGGTGATGCTGTTTGTGGCTCATGGCAATGCCAGAACACATTGGGTTCATACCGCTGTATTATGGGATGTCCACCTGGCTTCCATAGGACACCGTTCGGTGAATGCATTGGTGGGTTCCATACTTGGAAAAACTCAGAGCTCTTTTAAAGTAAGGAACAAGCTTCTGTCAAGGAAGCCTTCAGCTGAGAATGGAGGCGAAACGTTTCTCCGATACAGAGAGAAAAGCATACATACACTCTTACTCTGTCCTCTCTGTTTAGACTCCTTTCTTCTTTTGAAAACAGAAACTACCCTGTTCCTCTTTTCCTCTTAGGCAGGTTATTAAGGAGGCAAATGTTCCATGCTCAAGATAAGACATTGAACTACTAAGATCCTTCAACAGAAAAGCCCCTTCTAGATTTATTGTCTGACAAATTTTTTCTGTCTCCCTGTCCATTGCTCCTAGACTGCATATAACAAAACATGGGAGCAATGTTAGAGACGCTGGACTGCTGTGCTTTAGCAGCTGTGAAAGTGGAAGAGGCAGCTGTGAAATAGGAAACATAAACAGAAGACTAGTATTGGAGTTAGCACTTTTTCAGTGTGCTAAGCTCCAACAAGTTAGTACCTTGGGCACTTCAAAATACAGATGCATTAGATACGTGAGAATTTTCTGCGCCATTATCAGGTGTTAGCAATAGATAGCTTCAGGAGTTCTTTATGAAATGAAATCTCTAGCTGCAGCTGCCATCAGACATTACCATTAGCTATTTTAGCTGGGACTGATGGGACCTGCAGTCCAGTAACATATACAGGTGGACACATTTTCCCTGTGTCTGCTTCAGGAATGATTAAATTGCCAGATTCTTTTACCTTAACTCAGGGGTTCTCAAACTGTGCCCTGCAGCTCTGCAGAGCACCCACGAACCAAGTCAGGAGTGCCATGGAAAAGGGACAGAACATAGAGCTATGAAGGCATTAGAGGAGCTGTTCATAGCTCTATGTCAAACAGGATCCAGAAATGGAAGCTATGTGTCTGACTCTCCTTTCGTCATCTCTATGGTCCCCTGTGGAGATACTTGCTGGGTGTTCCAGGACCTGGAAAGAGGTGGGCCCTTGGGAATATTTGGGTGGTGGGAGAGATGGGATGGCTGGGGATGGGTGTCAAGATCCTTCCCGTGGTAGCAGTGAGACCCCTGATGGCCCCTTTGAGCAAGGGGAGCCGCGGCCAATGGTCAGTAAGTCAAGAGAGCCACGAGTCCAAAACGTTTGGAGACAACTCACTGCCTTTACTCTAAGGATGGGTATTGTTACAGGGTTTGGTCTGCTCTAAAGAAACTCCATACTGAATACTCTATGGAGATTTCTAAGATGTGTTGATGTTTGCCCATCCTTAAACAATCTTCCTTCTTTTCTGAATCCTTGCCCCATAAAACAATCTGGGGTTGATCAGTCCTCTTGACTGCGTACTTTGTTTTCTTCTGCACCATTTTCCTTTCCTCTCCTCTGTATTAGCCGTCTCAGAGCATTTCAGATGAGGTCTATATTATGCCACTGCCCTGTCTCATTCACTGAATTGGAGGTAGGGAACTCGTCATACAGCATCACTCTGCAGTTACAATTCTCCCTTGTTTTTTTCACTGCCCCAGAAACATGTTAAGAGATGAAGGATCTGCAAAGTGCCTCAGCCTGAGCTGCCCTCAGATAATCATGTTTGTTCAAAATGGATCCAAGGAATTCTTCCCTATTCTTGTGCAGACTTTTGACAAGACATAGAGATGTCAGTGTGAGCCCTCTTACAAAAGGCATAAAATAGCTAACATACAGGAACAGGGCAGGATTTGTCTTGTTTTGAAATATATGATTTAACTTGCCCATTTGTCTTGCAGATATTGATGAATGTGCCAATGAAACGCTGTGCAGAAGTCATGCTTTTTGTGACAACACGGATGGCTCCTTCCGCTGTGTATGTGACCGTGGCTATGAAAACTCACCTTCAGGCCATGACTGTGTTGGTAAGAAGCCACTCAACATCTGTAGGGCTGCATTACTTTCTTGTTCAGAAACTGACAGTCATACAATCTCTGCATCCATGACCCCTTTGAGCTTCAGAGAGATCTCTTTGTAACTGTTTTCTGATTTTTCTTAATTCTGCTATTATAAACATGCCACCTACCCTTGATCATCCCCAATAGTATTCATCTTACACTGCAGGGATAAGATGAATCTCCAGGACAGGGTTATTTTCTAAAGGGCTAATTAGACATGATGGGAGCAAATACCCCTACATAGATATAAAGTAAGGGAGTGGAAGGCAGTTTCAGGCAAAAGGAGGGCAGCCAGGAGAGGGATGCTGAATCACAGACCTCAAAGGAACTTTAGAGGTCTGCTGATCCAAGCATTTATCAAAGCAGGGAATCCACTACAGTAGCATCCTGTAATAAATAGCCATACAACACCTTCTGAAGATATCTCTTAACAAAAGAGAGCCCACCATCTGTTGAAGCACTCAGATCAATAAAGGTCTGTGGGGCATCGGGATGTTCTTCCTAATGTTTAGTCTAATTCATCCACTTTGTAAAATAAGCCCAAGGGCTTGAGCCCTATATGTTCCTCCATATGTGTTGACTCTTTAAAATTTGGAAAACATCTGTTAACACTTTCGGATTCTTAGGCCTTTTTCTGTGCTTCCCTTCCCTGAGGCTGCTTTGTTGCTAAAGCAGCATATTTCTGTACTCAGTTAGAGCCCAGCCAGGGTAAGGTGTGGCTGCTGCAACCCGTGCTCCCAAGCACAGGTCTGTGCCATTTCTCCAAGAAAATCAAATGGAGGAGCCAGCTGCTTATGTCAGAGGAAGAGGTATTAGATGAGGGAGGCATGAATCTCCTGTGGAATGGGAAGATCTCGAATACTGACGGAGTGAATTATGTGCTCTGCAGATGTGAATGAATGTGAGCTGATGGTGGCTGTGTGCGGGACTGCCCTTTGTGAGAACGTAGAAGGGGCCTTCCTCTGCCTGTGTCCCAGTGACCACGAGGAGTACGACACAGAAGCCGGGGAGTGCCGTCCCCGAGTAGGCATGGGTAAGAGTTCACTGTGCAAAACGGTGCAAAGCAAAATTTGAGGTGCTGTTCCAGCAACAAAAAGTGACACTTTTTTTCTTCTGGAGTTGGGGGCCAGGTGTCTGTGTAAAAAGAAACAGTACCGTAGATTCTTAACATTTAACTGTGGGTTTCTTACTTCATCCTCATGTACAAGAGTGGTCTGCTTCTCCAACAAATTCAGAGAGCCCTTTGTTGAAATTCAGTCATAAGCAGAACATTTTCCACACAACTTCACTTCTTAATATATTTCTACATGGGTATTTGACCATTCATCTTCTTGCTCATTGAGAAAAGACAGTCAGGAACAATTCCTGCATGAGAAGGCATAGTTTTAAATCTTGTGCAGACACTGATTTAAAACTAGAGCTCTTAAGGTAGAGGTGGAAAACCTGGGTCCAGCCCAGCCCTCTGCATTTCCCAGACAGCCACAGCCCCCTGCTCATAAAAACCATTATTCTGTAGTACCCAGCTTTTGTA
This sequence comes from Pogona vitticeps, assembly GCF_051106095.1. Lineage (NCBI taxonomy): Eukaryota > Metazoa > Chordata > Lepidosauria > Squamata > Agamidae > Pogona > Pogona vitticeps. Next base: position 319,067,135 of record NC_135783.1, on the reverse strand, counting down.
TATGCTTTTTTCCTATTCTAAAATAATATGTTTTAAAAGGCTTAGGGGTCTTCTAAATGGAACATTTGTTCCCCCTTTTTGGTAATGGGTTTTGCACTGATCTTACCGGAAATTTCCAAGCAATACTGATGGAGTTCATTAGCTCACTTGGTATCTCCACACACATGCACACACCCCATAAGTCCCTGCATATTTTTCTCTCTCCTCTCCCCTTTAGTTTATTTGTTATACCATTTTGTATCAGAGGAGGAGTTTAGCACTATGGCAGTGTGAGGGTCCATGTTGGGAGTCAGGCTGCTTCTCCTCCTCTTGGGGTCCCACATCTTCAGATACAGACATAGATTCCAGCTGCAATGTTTTAACATTTATTTTAGAAACATCAATAAAACTGTTTATATCAATTTGAACATCCTCTCTCTCCTTTTCTACCAATGGGGATGAAAAGGGTTTCCAATCGTCTTTAACAAACGGGTTCCTGTAACTAAGGTTTCAAGGTCCCGGTTGCTCTGACAGCAGCCAGCCCTTCACTGTCACCCCCATCGACGGTGGAAACAGGGGCAGCTCTCCCAGGTATTCTTCCCACTGTTTTCTCTCCCTGGGTTCCATAAACTCCCAGCTTCCCAAGGCCCTCGTCTCCTCCTCATCTCTTGTGCTCGCCATTCTGCCCATTCTCCCCCTTTTTTTGTTCTACTGTCTCCTTCTCTTCCCTCAGTCTCCACTCTTCGGTTTCAGCCTCTCTCCAGCATGATGTTTGTGGGGGTGGTGGTGGAGGAAAGACAACTCTCCACCTGTGGTCAGTTTCTTCTATCGGCACCATCAGTCTCTCCCATCTATGGGTCCAGGGATTTTCTAACCACATCCATTCCCATCCCGGTGGTAGGTTTTTCTCCCTTCTCCTGCCTCTACTCCCATTACTTCCCCCTCACTTGTCCTTTTCCCCCTTTCCTCCTCCTCTGATGGGTCCCTCTCTTCATCCTCCTCTAGAAGCAGTCTCTGGGAGAGCTGTCTCTCCTGAGCTGGTTTCTCTCTTCCCTTCCTCTGATGGAATCGATGGTGTTTTGGTGAGAGGAGTCTCTATCTTGCCTCCTTGCTCACAGGAAGTTCCTAAACATTAATCTATTGGAGCTGTGTACAGACCAAATAAAGGACCAAAAAAATGTAATACAGACCAAAAATTGACATCCCCCTGAAGACGGCCTTAAATTCAGGCCAAAACATGTTGGGCAATTTTAAATTGAAATAAAGGATGAGTACTAATGAATCTGCAAGCAATGACCACTCCCTTCCTATACATATTTCTCAATATTACAGTCTCTGGTGCCATTGTCTTGAAATCAGTCAGAATTGTGTTGGTTACTGGTCAGGCTTTCACTGTGTGCTGCTAGTTCTCTGAAATGTTGGGAGAGTGGAGGCTGCTGCCAGACTGTAACACAGTAGTGAAAGTAGGGGGAAGGCTAGAATTGTGGTAACTCCATCCTCCATTAATGTTGGAGCTCAGCCCCAGGCAGCCACCTAAGTCTCCAGAAGCCACTTTTTGTCTCTAGCAGCTTAGCAAGCACAGCTCATCCTCCTATAGCATAAAACAGGGATATATTTCTATCAGAATATGGGACCTGGTAAATCCAACCTGGTCTCTTGTGGGGGGCATTTTCAAAGTCTGTGAGCAGCAACAGAGAAGGCCCTCTCCTGTGTCCCCCATCAGATGCACCTGTGAAGGGGGGACTGAGAGAATGTCTTCACCTGATGTTCTTAAAACTTGAGCAAGCTCATAAAGGGAGATGGAGTTTCTGAGATAGCTTGGTCCCAAGGCCTTTAGAGCTTTATAGCATAGAACCAACACCCTGAATTCAGCCTGGAAACAGACTGGCAACAAGTTGAGCTGCTGTAACTGGGGAGTTCTGTGATCTGACATAGTCATATTCCATATTGAATTCATCTGTCCATCCATCCATCCACCCATTAATTTATTTATTTAACTTATATGCCGCCCATACTACTCAAAGGTCTCTGGGCAGCTTATAATAGTTTAAATACAGTAAAAATATAAAACATTTAAAATATAATTATAAATACGGTGCTCTAAAAATTGCCATCAGGACCCACAGTTGATATATTTCAATTATAAAATCATGAGAGTACCGGGAAAGAGATTGATTTTTCCCAGTACAGAATTTAGTGTTCTGGTTGTACTAGCAACAACAACAACAAAAAATCCTGGGTAAGTTGCTGGGATATGGGAAAAGCACACTTTTCACTGGGATGTGAAGTGCTAATGCTTAGGAGGCCACAATCTGCCAAATTGTCTTTATCAGTCAAGAATCTCTAGATACTTTCCCAGAATTCCAGAGATCTACCGATATCTCCAAGCAAAATGTTATCTGCAGTGGTCAGAGGGGAGGGACTTCACAACTTAATTTTCTCTCTAATCTCAGGGGAACCTGGAAGGCCTGTATCTTTCCATCCTGGCAGCTCAGAGCGGAAGGAGTGCTACTATCGAATTAATGACATCCCATTATGTGACAGTGTGTTGGCCAATAACACCACCAAGGAAGAATGCTGCTGCACAGAAGGAGTAGCCTGGGGAGACAACTGTGAAACATATCCATGCCCTGTCAGTGGCTCAGGTAGACCACATTGCTCTGTTAATAGTTAACTCCTGGGTAGATCTAGAGAGGGGTGGGTGGGGTGGGTGGGGAAAAATTCCTGCTTGCTTTGTCCCAGTTGTGTGCTGTAATAACCTAGTTCCTCTTTATGTCTCTCTCTATTCTGTTGTTTTCCTTCCTCTTCTCTGTTTCTGCCAGTGGAATATATTGAGATTTGCCCTAGTGGGAAAGGCTATATCCCAGTGGAAGGCACACTTATCTTTGGACAGACATCTTACACAGGTATATCTTCTCCTTCTGCCAACTCTGCCAAGTATCTGAAGACCAAAGGAGACACAGTGTTGAAGATCCATAACCAGAATGCTTAATATTCTTTTTGTGGCTTAAAAATAACTCCTGCGATAGGGGAACTGCTGCAGTAGAGAGTCACTATTTTCTCTATCCTTCTACCATTTCCTCTATGCAAACCACAGTTCTTCCAGAAGCTATGAATACCGTAGCTATGGAAGACAGGCAGGGAAACAGATACAAGTGTTAGCTTGTAAGACTCTGTGAGCACTATATTTTAGTGGGGATGGAGTTTATTAAATGGCTGGCTGGCTAGATGTTTGTTTCATTTTGTTAACACATTTTTAAAAGAAGGTTTAGAAAGCATTACCACCGGTAGATTTAGGATTAACCCTCTATACATTTCATGATAAACACATTGCCAGAGTGAGAAATCTTGCCAGGAAAGAATAACTGATCTGTCTGTAGTCCCTTGGGCCTAGGAATGCAGTTTCTCTTGAGTTCTTCAGTGAGCCTGGGGAAAGGAGCATGGAATAAAAGAAATAGGATTCAATTGAAATATTAGGTATGTGAGTTCAGAAGCAAAGTATATGGCCAGAAGTGATAGTAAAATAGAGATGAAGTTTCTTCCAAGTCTTGTAGTAAAGCATCAGGGCAAAAACTGATGGCAATGCAATTATTAATTAATAAAACATTATTCTTTCAAAGAGGTATTTTTCAAAGTGGCTGTATTTGCATAGTCAACACGGAAAGAAGTTTACTCTCCTGATAATGCAGCTTCGAAACCTAATTGGAGAGATAATGAAACATCCATTACTTCTTAAAATTATTCTGCTTCTGATTGCAAAGTTTCCCATCTCCCCTGTTTCTGCCCTTGGGTTTAGCTGGAAATCCTGGGAGAGCAGGAGTGGCAGGTCACACCTTTACTGTTTCATTATCTCTTCATAAAATGTGCATGCATTTAAGCTTCCCACTAAAAAGTAGCAAATTCACTCAAGCATATGAATATTATAAACATGCAGTTTAGTGGGTGTAAGATTTTGAGTATTACAATCTTTCTCATACCCTAATATCTATCTGCCATCTAGGTAAGAAAGACAGTTTCTAAAACAGAAGAATAATTTTTAATTTTGGTATGTTATTCCCAAATTTGCATAAAGGGAATCCTATAAGCTTTCTAATTAAAATCAGCATAAAGATGCTTCCTCATTTGTGACTTCAAATGTTACCTTGTCGTTGCTCAACCTTAAGTTGGATACAGTTCTGTATTTTAAGAAAAGTTTAAATGAATTCTTTAATTTCTGTAAATTCATTTTGCTATTTAGATACTATTATGCAGATACTTTCGTGCATAAATACCCTGTCTGTAAAAGCAGGCTAAACGTGTTTTAAAGACTAATTAAGAAATCTCTACACAGGGATACAATATAAGCAAATTACCCTGGTGTTAAAATGGTGCTGATTGAAAAGAAAGTCCCATCATTTTTAGTTAAGTGTTAAGTTTGCTCTAAAACATTGTTTGCATAAGCAAGAATATCCCAACAATTCAAAAATGTTTGTGTGTGTTATAGATGAAAAGGCACTTCAGTGCAAATTAAGAGCATGGTGGTTGTTTTTAAATAAACACACTGCTAAAATGTGCCAGTAGGAAAGATAATGGTGAAAGTGTGCCACAATAGATGTGACAATAGATTTATCCACCTAATATGTCACTGCACACTTCAGTTATTGTGGTAACTGATGGGAAAATAAGATCAGCATATCTGGAAGTTACACTGCTTTTCCATTCTTTTCCCCAAACTGGATTTTCTGCAATCTGAAATGAGCCAGAAGCATTATGGTGATTTACAGAAAACAACAATGTGATGATAAGGTTTTATAAATGCCCTGTAAGAAAAAACCTATTACTTATTGTAATAGCATCTCAACAATTTATTAATAAGCATCATTAGGTATTGACTAAAAGGCTTGAAAATGTAAGTCTTACTAACTGCACTTAGAGGCAGTAACAAATATCATCTATTTATGTATCAAACTCTTAGTGGTATATTTGTTTTCTCCTCCCAGAAAAAGCCTTCTCGGGGGGATTTATAGCAGGCATGCTCTAAGTTTCAGTTAAATATGTTTAATTTCTTTTGCCATGACCAGTAGCTCAAATAGATACACAAAATGACCAGAAAACTGCTAATTCTGCCCATGCATATGTGGCAGGATATGCAGTAATTTAGATGGCTTTGTACTTCACTCAGGGCAATGATGAGGCACAGCACACTTGCCCAGAGCCTGGGAAAATGCTGGGCATGCAGATGAGATTCTGGGGATTTCCAAATTCTAGGCCTGACATTCCCCACATGAAAAGACGTGCTTGAATGCATCCAAGAAGCCTCTGCAGTGGGCAGGAACCAGTGTGGAAGATCCATAACCATAATCCAGGCACAGAATAAGGTGGTATTGAAAGATTTCCCTGGAGATGAAGTTTCAGAAGTTTCAGAAATCACTATTTGTTTTATTTATTTATTTTAAATATATTTACAGTTCCTTTCCCTTTAAAAAGGACCCGAGGCAGCTTACGTAATTAAAAACACAATATTAAAAGCTAAAAACAGTAAATTATTCAAATATTACAGAAGAAGAACATTATATTACAAATGTTACGTAAAAGCATTAAAACAAAACAGATTTAGAAGCAATAAAATAAAAAACCATCTCATTTATTGTCTCCTAGACAATCAGTCATGAAGGAAAAGTTTGCCTGAAGAGAAAGATCTTCATCTACTTGCAAAAGGACAGCAAAGATGTTGACAACCTGGCCTCCAGTGGGAGGGGGGTGACTTCACTTAGGAGTAAATAGGCCAGGATTCTCATTGGGTCCAGATGCCCAGTGTTGGTGTCTAATGGATTCTCTCATTTTCTCTCTCTGTGTTAATATCTCTCCATAGATGCGGATGAATGTGCAATGTTTGGCCCTGAGGTCTGTCGTAACGGACATTGCGTGAACACAGTGCCTGGATATACTTGCTTCTGCCATGCTGGCTATACCTATGATACCAGTAGGCTTGAATGTGTTGGTGAGAAGCCACTTACTGGTCTTTTTTAAAAAGCTTTATAGAATAGGTCACACAATTTGTAGGGAGTGAATTATGCTTTTGGGGAAAAGTATCAGGATAAACAAGGTGCTGCCTTTCATCCTTTACGCACTTGACGGGGGGGGGGAACTTCCTTGTGGATTTCTGTCTAAGAGGGTCAAAGGTTAGTTTCCTCATTTGCTGTTATAAACTCTTTGCTGAATTCTTGTGGCTGCAGATCTAGACGAGTGTGAGAACAAAGATGCCTGTATAAATGGAAAGTGCCTCAACACTGCTGGTTCTTACCACTGCTTCTGTAGCCTCCCCCTAGTGCTGGATGCCATACGTAATCGCTGTGTCAACGTTTCCAACAATGCAGGTGGGTGCTGTTCCATCTGAGGCAAAATGGGCTCTAAGAAAGTATTTTAATAGCTCTGGCAAAGCACTGAAGATATTTTGTTTAATTAAAACAGCAAGAATTAACACATAAGATGAAAGAGAAAAATATGAAATACATTACTGTAGCTCTGGAGCCAGTAGTTCATTCAGCCCAAAACAATTGTTCTGACCAGCAGAAGCTCCACGAAGAGATCTTTCACAGCTTCATTATCTTCAACAAATCAGTTCAAAGACTTGGCTTTCCTGTTTGCAGTCATGATGACCCTTTAAGCAGCCAGTGCTTCTGCTAGTCAGTGGATCATCTTTGTGTAGTATGACAGCAGGTTTTTAAAAAGGAACAATTTTGGTTTCCAATAGCCAGAATTTCTCATCCAGCATGGCCAGTAGGCATGGGATTTTCAGAATTTCAGGACCACAGACCCCAGAAATCTACAGACATTCTTCCAGCAGGAGTTCTGGGAACCTTAATCAAGAATTCAAAGTCCTGACTGGTGTTCTCAAGTTCTTAACCTAATCAATTCAGACTCCAGCAGCCAATTTTGTCCTATGAAAAAGACAGGGCCTGAATTCATTAAGAACTTGAAAAATGGTTGTTGTGGGTTTTTTGGGCTCTTGTTCTGAAGGTTGTTCTTCCTAATGTTTCGCCAGTCTCTGTGGCCCGAAAAACCCACAACAACCATTAGATCCTGGCCGTGAAAGCCTTCGCGAATACATTAAACTTGAAAAACACTTGTCTGAATTATGTTTTGAATAACACCCCCATAAATATGGCTGGGAGGAATTCCTGCAGATTTGTGTGGGTTGCAGCCCATAAATATAGAAAATACCAGGCCTAATGGCCAACCTTTCTTCGTTGGTCTATTTCCTTTTCAAGACCTGTTAGTCCCCACGGTTGCTATGTTGCAATGGTCTCTTCCCCAACCGGTATCATAACAATTCCAAATTCTACCACAAAGCAAACATTTCAAACTCTGTAGAGATTATCTGAGGCCAACAGATTGGAAAAATGTGGCCCAGCAGAACAATTCATTTGACACTGCATTTGCAGTCATCATACTTCCTTCTACGGTCTTCCCATTTGTTTCTCTGACAGATGATATGGATGAACTTGATATTCACCTGGATATCTGCTGGCAAAGAGTCTCCAACTATCTCTGTAGTGAGCCATTGCTGGGACACCGCACCACATATACAGAATGCTGCTGCCGTTACGGAGAGGCCTGGAGTCAAGACTGTGCTCTCTGTCCCCCCAGGTCCTCTGGTAAGAAAATACCAGTCATATGAAGTTGGTAGAAAAAAGGGCCAAATCTTCAACAGCTAGGCTTGGCACCACCTTAAATTTCCACTTGGTCAATGCATGCATGTGAGCAATGAGATCCTCCTTCCTCACAGAACCATCCTTTCCTGCTTCTGAACAATATCCCCCCCAAGAGATTCTCTCCAAGAACTAAACGAGTCTCCAATAACAAGTCTGGACTCTGCTCATATTAGAACATGCTGTTAATACTTATTAACCTGTAAACCTGAAACAATGTAAGCATTTGTAGAGCTAATTTGCATTAGAGGCACACAGTGGCCCTATTTGCTCACAATGGTAAACTAGAATTCCACTGAGTTCTTGCTTGTTATCTGTACAGTTGTGTGGCTGTAGACACTGCACAGTCTTTCTTGCTTGGTTCTCCCACCAGTGGGAACAGCTGTGTGATGTGATGCAGTCTGTGCTTTCTGGCCATTCTCTGTCTGGATCCTGCTTGCTGAAGGGGCCCCACTCACTTTTTTCCAGTCAGTTGATCAGCAGGACTGCATTTTCCCAGTTAAGTACCACTGGGACAAGATCACCAGAAGCTAACAAGGCAGAAAAAAACACAGAGTTACATTTAAAATGGAATTCTTGGTTTATTGCTCCCTTAACAAGCCAGATTTGTTTATGACTTATATATCACTCCATAGTGCTTGGAGCAGTTTACAATATAATTATTGAAAGAACAATTATCTCTCCCCAACCCCTTAAGCAGGGTACTATTTTACTAACTTCAGAGGGATGGAGGGCAGAGTCACCTTGAGCCAGCTACCTGAATCTGTCGGGATCAAACACAGGTTGTGAGCAGAGGCTTGACTGCAATATTGCAGTTTAACCGCTGTGCACCAGGGCTCACTGTTCATATTTGGCTTTTGATTCCTTTCTGGGAATCCTAGCAGATGAAATGCTTAGTTTTTGCATCCTCGGTTTCCGCTAGTGGGAAGAGCCAAGCAGGAATAATTTTCCACCTTACATGAGCACAGAGCTCAGAGATTACAAACCAAGAGTTTCCTGAATTCTGGTTTATCATTTTGTGTGAATGCATCCAGTGACCCATTCTGTCTGGTCTATTTCATAAATCTAAATTTGTCTTATCCCAGCAGCCTCCTGATGAGAATCTCAGTTTCCTTGATCTGAGTGGTCTCTCAAGAGGTGTCTTGCATCTCAAAAGAGAGAGAGAGAGAGAGAGAGAGAGAGAAGCTTTTCCTGGAACACAAGATAAATTGTTCCACTAGCCAACAGAAGATATGCTGAAGATTAGAATGTTCTCCCAACCCACCACCTTCTAAATGTGGTGGACTGCAGCCTTATTAGACTGAAGCACAGCATGCCATGCTAACTGAGGATGATGGGAGATTGAGTCCAACATATTTGAAAGGCACCAGGTTAGGAAAAGCTGCTGAAGAACCTCTGTGTAGTTGATGCATCTGGCGATGTCTAGCGGACTCTTTAACTTTGGCCTATCTTAATGAGTTCCTGGTCTTTTGGGCACCATTTGCCATCCAAGCCTCCTTATAATAAGCTGACTTTATCAACTGGTTTCAGGGATATTAGTAATCTACCCTTCAAGTGTAAACATTTCAGGTTGGTTTATAATAATTAAAACTGAAACCAGAACAATAAAATCAAGATTTAACAGTACAGTAAAACTAACAGCAGCTTCAGGATATAAGATATAAGAATACTGTATTCTAAAAACTGAGGAAGATTCAAAGGTTATGGCCAAATACCAAAGATTCATACCTGGCAATGAAAAAACGTCAGCCCACAGCCATGTCTCTTAAGGAAGGGGATTCCATAACAACAGCAGCATCGCAAAAATGTCCCCATTGCCCATTTACTTTCCACCATGCATTTGAAAAGGCAGAGGGATGTGAAGAAAGGCCTCTGTCAATTGGCACAACACAGTACCTGCACAGCTTCATGCAAGAGAAGATTGTCCCCTTTTTCTCTGTCTCTCTTTCTAGAGGATTTTGTTCAACTGTGCAATGTTGCCAGGAGTGAGGCCGGGCTCCGAGAAAGGCCTGGCTATGAATATGGGCCAAATCAGGAAGACCATCAGTATGGACTCTATAACCCAGATTTAGAGTCATATTACAACCACCTGGGCCTTGAATATGGAACCCCAGAAAGCAGCCTCTCCAACAGAGAACAAAGCAATGAATTTGAAGACGTTGCTTCCCAGCAAGCATCACAACACCAACTAGTACAGACACAGCCTCGCTATGTGCCTGGGCAGCTTGGTGAGTAGCAGGAAAGCCAAAAATAAAACAGAACAAAAAGTATTATTTGGTTCAGCTGTTGCCCAGGAATGTGCTACAAAGAAACGAAATCATAGGTGAATATTTCCACAGTCTCCTCTTAAAGGTTCTTTGGGCTGGTGTCCACATTATCATGTTTCTCCGATTCAGAAACTGGGTCTCCCATATACAGATTGTGGTGGGTGGCAAAAGTGACCCACACAGAGGCAAAGAGTGGATTCTGGCATAGAAGAGAGACCCTTCCAGTTAAGTATGCAGCAAAGTATTTTTCAGTTGCTTGCTGAAGCTTGTTGCTTTCAGCTCAAGCAAAGGTACAGGGAAACAAGCTATCTTTGCAGCTAGGTGTACAAAAAGGGAAGAGAAACGACTAGTCAAACAGGAAGCCCATTTGATTTGTTTGGTCCCTGTAAAAAATGATACATATGAAAGCCAGCTTTTGCATGTAGATTTTGTTCCTGGTAGAAGTGAGGAAAGTGGGTGAAAAGAATGGGAAAATCATGTTTGTTGTCTCTTCCATGTCTCTCCTTTTTTTTTTTGGAAAAAAAAGGAACCATCATATGCATTCTTAGGGGGTAAACCACAATGTTTTGCTCAGTAATGTATTTATTTTAAAAGGTATATAAGCACATTTTCTAAGACATAAAATCTAAATATTTGTTGTATCTGTTTGAAAGAAAAAACCCTTGCGTGGCTTCCTCTCCCAGAATAGGTTCTGGACAGTTTGTCTCCGTACTGCTCCCTACAGGCTTAATTTTCCCTTGTCTCCTTAGGCTACAGCAGTTTCGAGGGGCTGCAAGCAGAAGAGTGTGGAATCCTGAATGGTTGCGACAATGGCCGTTGTGTCCGTGTGCAGGAGGGCTACACTTGTGACTGTTTTGATGGCTTCCGGTTAGATTTGATCCTCATGGCCTGTGTGGGTAAGTGGCTCAATACGAGGAAATAGGCTAGACTTTGCAGAATAAAGAGACAGCTTAGCATAGTGGCTAAAAGATGGAGATACAGATCAGGAAATCTCCAGGACAAATCTCACCTCCATCATAAGACTCAAAAGGTGCCTTTAGGGGTCTCCTTTATTTCTGTGTCTCAATCCCTCCATCTGACATAGAGTGCATGCCTTACAGGAATATTATGAGGACTAAAGCTAACAGATATGAACCACTTTGAAGTAGCCAAAAACAGAATTTTAGAAGAGAGGGGGTGGGCTAAAATTCTCGCAATACGCCAGCCATTGTAGCAAAGAGCAGATTCTGACAGCCACAATCCACCTCCGAGACTAATGTATAGCATTTCACTTTCTTCAGAGCATGATAAGCCATCTTTGCTTTTTCAGAATCCCTCTTGCTAATTCTGCAAAAAGCAGCCCTGGCAGAACCTTACCCTGACAGCACACCAACAGACGTAGAGCTTTTGCACGCTAGTAGTTTGTGACCCAGCAGGAAGCCAGGCTCGTATACGTATGATATAGGGAGAGAGCCTGCCAAATGGAACCGAGACCTTACCATGGCTGCTCTCATGTGCAGTTAGCAATTTGTTTAAAGCAGGCCCCAAATTGAAAGCACAGGTCAAAAGGAATGCGGAACAAGTTTTGCTGAATCAGAGGACTATTTTCTCTCATTTCTTCTGCCCCGACAGATGTTAATGAGTGTGAGGAAGCAAATGCCTCTGGGACCCTGTGTGAAGGCAGCATCTGTGAGAATACAGAGGGCTCCTATCGCTGCAAATGCTTGCCTGGCTACATGGCTTTGGCGGAGCCTCATCACTGTGTGCCTGAAAGCACTCAGAATCCAGAGGCAGCGTGACTCCCAAAGCAGTGATGGAACAATGGCAACACTTTCAACCATTTGCTTTGAGAACTGGAGGTCCATCCAGCTGGAAGAGAATTACTGGGAGTTCAGAAGCTTTAAAAATCCTTTGATTGCTTCCCAAAGAAAAGAAAAACTCAACAGAACAACCTTCCACTTCCATTAACAGTGCAAACACTCAGGGCCCAGTCCTCTTACTCCATGCTTTCTGATAAATTGTTGTACCCATTTTTATCAAACGTTTTGGCCTCCAGATACTAACTCACATTGTGTGGGCCAACAGTATGTCCATCCCCATTCATCTTTCTCTGCCGTTCAATCCATACCATGAACTTGCAGGACCTGGTGCTCCATAAATAAGGCCTTGTGAGCATTATCTCTATGTACAATAATTATTCCTCTCAGTGAACCCACATTGTAGAGACTATTGCTACTCTTCACACACTCACCATATCTAATTTTACATGTGTTTATTCCATCCACAGCAACTCTCTTAAAAACAGCCTAGTCACATGATTAGTTGGTCATGTAACTAGAAAAAGCCGGATCCTTCCAGCTTTGTGTACTAAATGGGCAGCATCTCACCAGCAACCGCTGCTGTCCAACTATGGTGCATTCTTTCTACAGTGGCTGAAAAACATTCCCATTACTACACTGACTGAAAAATACTCCCATTCCCCAAATATAAGAATCTCAACTTTTATTCTGCTCAATCTGCCTGAATCCTGTTAACATTCCCTTTCATGAGCAAGACAAGGGGCAGCATCCAAACTGGCCATCTTCAGAACATATGGCTTCTAGCTATCATCTTGCAGTAGCCTGGACTCCAGAAGCCTTTTTGGCTCTGTCTTTCTGTATTCATTCCAAGCCACGGCTGTCCACCACTGTACTTTCCGTCACTACTGGAGTATTAGTTTGTGGAACAAAATGGATTACAGATCTTTAATTTTGGGAAGTGGTCTCAGTGGAGCTTTTTATTGGGGAGAATACAACATGATGTCAAATAAATGGTTTTATAATATGCCTTATGGGTTATAGACGGGTTGGTTCTTGTCTTCTTTCCAGGCCAATCACTGGGAGCCAATGGGATGAGGCAGGTAAAGGCCAGACGTTGCTAATTTAGTGGAAAAGGAAGAACAGAGCTAGTTTGCATGTATCACCCATGATAAATCGATTACAAAGGAACATTCTGCTTTTTTACCTTATTTTCGATAAAATCATTTGGTATAATTTTCATCAACACTTCAAGAACTATATAACCGGTGGCAGGAGCAAAGAGAGAAGATGCTCTATAATTTTCTTCTGAAATGCACTTCACACAGTAGACAGCAAAGTCAAAACAGTTAACTAGGTGACATCCAGCCAGAGGAACTTCAAACCCCTTCAGTAATCTCCAGTTGTAGAAAGCAGGACACAAGTGGCTCCTACAAAGTAAATGCTTCACCATCCTCAAACAAGTCAGACAGATGTTGAATGACATAGGTTTATTAAAAGAATGTTACAAAAACAGTCTGGATTTGGAGAACACTTCCCCAACAACTCCAGGTAAGTGACACAATAGTGCAAAACGGTTAATACAAAAGATCTCAGCACAAGAGACCAAATGCCATTTGGTCTGGCATCTACAGAAAGGATAATTTTCCTTCATTGCAGCAAATAGCCACAAAAGGTGCTTATTAATTTCCTTTTGGCTCCAGATGACAAATGTAAATCTATGGAAAGTTTAGGTCATGATAGAGCAGGGGAAGGGGTTGGGGAAAGAGAAAGCAGATGGAAGTGCAGCCAGCATCTGACCGTGAGAGGCACTGAGTGTTGACAAGCAGCAATTAGCCTGGTATTTGTTGGCCCAGCTTTCTTACAGAAGAAAGACTTTAGGATGCACCTTCTATTTGGAGCCATCAAAACCCTCCAGACATCACTTCTGTCAATGGTTGCATAAATGTTTGCCCTGAGCTACAGTGAGGCTTCCCCCAATGTCTCATCCCTTTGGGGGTAGACTGGTTGTGATCACCAACCCCTTGCTACATTTTATTTTGACTCTCTGGGGGAGAACCAGAAATGTTGCACAGATGCTAGAGGAACTGAAACAAGAAATGCTTTGTACAGCAAAGCACTTGACTCCTTGCTACACCCAACCCCCTTTAATCCCTCCCCCAGAAACCACAAGGGCTAAGCACGGTGGCTTTAACTGGTGATCTGGACAGGGATCTTCAAGCAGAACAAAGGCTGGCCTTGGTCATCGAGCAGCTCCCATTTAACAACTAGTTTAATCTGTAAAAAAAATGAAATAAACAAAGTGTGAGAGGAGTTTATTCTTATTCATTCAAACCTTAAAGGACTTTTTTGCTGCAAGGGAACGGAGAGGAAAATTGCTAGGCCTTAAACTCGGGTTGCAATCAGAATGGGTTTCACACCTTTCTCATCTATTTCATTTCTTTCCAACCTTTCTCCAGAATTCAAGGCTTACTACACTACACTACACCAGAAGGTTTTACTGCTAAAGAACACACACTACATTTTTTCGTTCAATCAAAGGATTTTTTTTCATACTTTCTTTAATACAACCTTCAAGATAGAACTACAGCCCAATTCAGGCATTCACCAAAATGCATGTAGAGCTAAACAGGTAATAGGAGATGTGGGTACGCACTTTAGTCTTGTCCTCTGAATGTCCCTCAGTCATATCATAGACCTTAATATATTAAAATTTGAAAATCTGCAGAGGTCTTTGTTGCTTTATATGGCTGAATGTAATTACAGAATTTCAATTATCAGGTATCCTGCATCATCATGTATCACATGTAATTCTACATACGTCAAGAGAGTAGATGAGTAAGCTTTTACATCTATGGACAAAGAGATAATGTATTTGAGCCCTCATTGTATTCTCCACAAAAGAAAGCAGCCCTTATTACCAAAGCTGAAAAAGTGGACTTGTCCATGAAAGTTCACACTAAAATACAGCAATTAGTTTTTAAGGTGCCACAACATTTTGTCTATTTTTTCATTTTTGTTTTGTTTTCGCCTGACACATTTTAGTCAAACGTTCCTTCTAACTGACACCTTGGTTTTCGTGTGTACAAGAAAGTTTTCATCCATAATGGCAACTTTATATCATGTGAAACCTTTCTGAAATTTTACAGTCCAGAGGTGTCCGTATCTTGTTTCTGAGACATGATGAAACCACCAACCCTTCCAATCTAGCCCATAAGTCATGCATCCCTCCAAACACACCCACCAGCCCAAAACAATGGACAATTGGACGCTCCAGGTAGCTCTCTCTATCCCCTTGAGCATCCTGTTTCAAAGAAGGCATAAAGGAATGTAAAAGACCACTGTAACTATCAGAATCGACCTGGTAAGACACTCACCGATGGGTACTCGCTCTTCACTGGCAGCTTGTTCAGGTAGCTGTACGAATGGTCCTTCTGAATAGGGCAACTGATCCCAGACTTGCACCCATCAGGCTGATCAAGTGGGAAGGGAATATCCACATGGAGCATTTCTCCATACACTTTAGCTTGGCTGCCCTGGCTGTCAATCTCTGCAGGAGAATAAAACAGATGAACAAAATCAGAGTCATTGCCAATGCACTTAGGGAACTTTCGCTGGGGTAGGAAATAAGAGTTCTTAGGTTACATAAGTGGCCCCTCTCTCTTTCATATCAAAATCATTGTGCATTAAACACATTCCCACTTTATCTGTCTGCAGCATAGCAAATGCTAGTCTTTATCCTCTCCCATTCCTTAACAGAATAACTGTACTGTAGTTATTCAGTTGAAGAGCACATGCTTTTGTATGTAAAAAGTACTGTACCAGATTCAGTCTTTGGTATTTTCAGAGTAAGCCTGGCAAAAACCCATATCTGAAAGCCTGGAGATTTGTTGCCAGCTATCGCAGGCAATACTGAATTAGATGGACAAACAGAAAGTGCTTTCCATGTTCTGCTACATTTAAGCCTCCACCTCCTCACTACTTTTTTTAAAAATACAGAAGACACTTGGTTTACGGGGAAAAGACAAAACCTGTATGTCAATAATGGTGTGCAGTAACTGCACCAGTGTCTCTTTCATCACCCACACATGCGAGAAACCAATCATTAGCAGCTTTCTGTATATAGCAAAAGAGGCACATTTGAAATTGCTACAGACAGCAATCTACACATTATCTTCATGGTTTTTCTTATGCTAATGTATTTTCTATGAAAGCAATCTAGGATAATGGTATCACTTCAATTTGGAATGAACACAAACACTTTTAAAAAGCTTCAGTCTAAAAGACATTAGTCATCAACAGGATATACACTTACTGCTAGAAAAGGTGACATTGACACTATAGGAGTCTCCTTTGTGGAGAACACAAGGTTCTGAAGGACAAGGAGTCACATTGACCTCTGTAATACTTCCATCTTTGGAACCTGTGAGGGAGGAAAGAAACAAATAAATCCATAATTTAATGTCTTTGCTAGTCAAGACAGTACATTGGATGCAACACTACCCATTGCTGCCACTGATTAAGGTCCAGAGTATCATACTGAGAACCTATAAACACTTACATCTGTTCAAATGTTAGTTGAAAAATATCTGTCATCCATAAAGTTTCCTCACAGAAACAAACAGGTTCCTTAGGTACATGAGGTGTCACAGAAGCTCAACGCTGATGTTGACCTTAAAAACATTCAGTTTTTAATCTACTGATCAGGCTTACAATATTAAGTTAGAATGCAGATGAATGCAAGTCCTTTCTGGATAATGTCACTAATTTTCTACCAAAATATGTCCTGTGAGAGTCCATGACCTTTAAAAATCCCTAGAGAGCTGAAAATGGGAAATGTAAAGTGTCCGTCTTGGACCTAAGAAGTGGCTGCTCACCTTTTCTTGAGAGGGAGGAATTTAATGACATAGACTAGACTGCAGTTTAGTGTGTGGTTATATAACTTGGCCTGATTCTGCATTAGGCATACAATCCCAGCACTAAACACACTGCTTGGAAATAAGCTTCGCTGAAAACAAAGAGGATTTACTTCCATTTCAAGGGATGCATACTTTTACAGCTCAAGACTATGTGTGTCTGCACAGAAGGCAGTCCCACTGGTGTTCTGTGTGGCTTTCTTTTGGCTTAATTTTACAGGACTGAAGCTTTGGTTATTTAGATGAAGCTTTCAATCTCTAGCATTAAAGCAACAGAAACTCACCTCAAAACAGCAAACATCTCTACTGGGGCAAGGCCTGGAAAATACAGTGGGAACTGTTTCCTCACCCAAAATATATTTTCTCAAAATATCAATTCACACCTTCTGAAACAAACAAATATGCTATATGTACATTGAACTGCTGGATAGTTCATTGTTTTAGATCTCTGACTGCACAGCCAGAGGTTCCCTACTGTGCCTCCTTGACAGGGCTGGACTTGATGATCCATAGGGTCCCTTCCAACTCTGCAGTTCTAAGATGATGTTGATAATGATGGTAGCAGTTGCACAGCAACTATATAGATTCCCACTGCAGTGTAGTGGACAGACCAATTTATTTCTTTAATTTATATCCCACCCATCTAGACTGAAGTCTACTCTGGGCAGCTAAAAACACTGAGAATAATAAAATAAATTAAAACAATAACATTAATACAATTGAAGATGGTAAAATAAATTAGGTATTGACAAGAGGGAAGGCCCGGCTAAAGAGCCAGGTCTTAAGTTGGCTCTTAAAAACACCCAGTGAGGGAGCCAGACAAATTTCTGGTGGAAGATTGTTCCAAAGGCGAGGGGCCACTGCCAAGAGGGCCCACTTTTTTGTTCTTTCTCTTCAGACTTCCCTCAGCGTTAGGCCCCTCAGCTGCCCATCTTGACTAAAGCAAATGATGGACTATGGAGATCAGGGTTTGCATCCCCACTCAGCCATGGAAGCTCACTGGAGGAGTGGAGCACATAAAACCACTCCTTAAATAGTTCACTTACCTTGAAAGCCCTATAGGATCGCTATAAATCACATAATGATGGCACATAACAAGTTGCAGATTTTATCCTTCCATAAGACTAAGTAGAAAATATTATGCATAAAAAACTGATTCCCCGCATTCATTTCTGTGATGAGTGCTAAACTTGATCACTGAACCTAATTATTCCCACCTCTACAAACCATGCCCACCTGAACATCCTACCTCTACATTTGGGCAGTTTCAGATCAGGTTCTGTTTCCTGTTTGCATAGAAGTGCACAAAATATAGTGAATTGGCCTTTAGAATTTACAATTAGTCTTGAAGAGTGTTTTGTACAGCACCATGGTAGACTTCCCCTCTTTGCTTTCCAAGCTGTACTCAGTATACTAAGTGCAAATATACTTTCAAGTGTGAATCAGCCCAGTGACCTGCTTACGATGGCTTTTATCCTCACATGACCAGTGATGCATTAATTCTTCACTGCTAGCTTCAGGACTTTCTGCAGCCTTTAATGTAAATATAGCAGGAAGTTGTGGCCTTATTAAACTGCTGAATATAATTTTAAATTAGTAATAAATATAACAGTCCGCCTGTCCAGAGACAGAATGAAATAGGCAGATATACTGTATTTGTGTTTATGTAGCTCTCCTCACAAGGAAGCGCCATTGAGTATTTTCTCTCCAGTAAAGGTACTTTGGGCTGCAGCTTTACATTACAATCCTCTGTATGTTTACACACAAGTAAGTCCCTCTGTGTCTAGTGGGGTTTATTCCCTATTAAGTCTATTTAGAGCTGCCTAGAGCCTTATAAGGAAGGGACGTGGTGCTGCTGCAAGTTAAACCACAGAAGCCTCAGTGCTGCAAGGTCAGAAGACCTACAGTCGTAAGATCGAATCCATGCAACGAGTGAGCTCCCATCACTTGTCCCAGCTCCTGCCAACCTAGCAGTTCGAAAGCATGCAAATGCAAATAGATAAACAGGTACCACCTCAGTGGGAAGGTAACACCGTTCCATGTCTAGTCACGCTGGCCACGTGACCACAGAAGATTGTCTTCAGACAAACGCTGGCTCTACGGCTTGGAAACGGGGATGAGCACCATGCCCTAGAGTTGGACATGACTGGACAAATTGTCAAGGAGAACCTTTACCTAGAGACTTATAATGCAATCATAGTATCTAATTATAATTATAGTTAGGCATGCTTCCAAGTAGCCCAAAGAAAAAGTTGGTGTCTGTAAAATCATAACAAAGCCCCATGAATATTATCCTGTATAATGGGGGAACAGCATATTAATGCTCATCAATGCTGCAATTTGTGGGACAGCAGACTTAAGATCAATGGCTATGCAGACACCTGTATACCATTACTGAAACACTATCCCACAAAGCATTTAACTGTTGATATAGGGGAAATTATCACCTATGTTCAATTAGTGATAATCACTTCTTTTAGTTGCTGTGACAGTCAGATAAACTGCCTTTCCCACTGTGCATACTAATCTATGCAAAAGAGGATGCAGCTAAACTGCCATTCTATGCAATGCAAATAGACAATGCAAATAGTGTCCACCATATAAACCAGTTAAAAACCAAAGTATTCAACTCCCTTGATAACATCTGATAATAGTTTTGCCTGAGCAGAAACTGTCTCTGCTAATGAGAGCATGGGCACCTGATTTTCATCCATGCCCTGCATCCATTACCCAACACTATATCCCACAACTGCCTCATTCTGTCCCGGGCAGTCCCCAGGCCCTCGGGGATGAAAACCTGGGCAGGGGCCTAAGTGGGTTAGGGATATCAGTAAACTGGAAGAAAAACTTTTTTCCAAGGCACAACTAGCAGTGCCTACAACAATTAAAATGGACCTTGAAGTTTTGGGGACATATCTCCTTAGAGGAATGGCGGGAGGAATCTTTTAGATGTGGTTGCTTTACATCATCCTTGACTGCTCGCCACACTGCCTAGGGCTAATAGGAATCACACAACTTATGGAGGACCACAGGTTCCGTAAGCCTGGAGTGGAAAATATGTGGTCCTCCTGAAGTTGCTAAACTGCAATTCCCATCAGGTCCAGCTAGTTCAGCAATAGCTGTGAGTGCTGGGAGTTGCAATGAAGAAAGTACTTTGAGGGCCATGTTTTCCTGCAATGGACCATTCTAACTCTCATGATTTAAAAGGAAGACTTGCAATCACATTAACAGTCCTGGGGGGAGCTTCATTGATCACATTTTCCTACATCAAAATGCTATCTGTATAAGGAAGACAGTGGCTGAAATCCAGGTGAAAGTCACAACCAGAGTAGGCCCATTGAATCAGTGGAGATTCTGTGAGCCAATAACTACGTAGGTTTCTTTGATTCAGTGGGCCTATTATAGCTGAGGCTTCCTACTGCACTTCAGGCATTGTGTATGAAGTGGTGCTTGAACAAACCAAAGTAGGTATTTGAGCACTGCTGTGGTAAGGAAACAGAAGTTCTTCATTTCTGCAAAAGCCAGCCCAAAAGCTACTTTTTAAAAATCCTCTTCTGTAAAAACTAATGTTTTCTTGATCTTCCTCTGCCCAAGAAACAATTTGAATACAGAATTTAATGGCTGAAAACCAACAGTAAGTCACAACTGGAGTAGGCTTGTTGAATCAATGGAATTTAGGGTGGAACTGATTCACCAGATCACCACTGATTCAATGGGTCTGCTCTAGTTGCAACTGACTACTGGATGTCGGCAAATATATTAGTAAGAGTCCCTCCAAAAAAAGAGAGAGGAAAACAAATATCATCTACTAACCAGCTTCCTGAATTTACCCCATGACAGACAAGATCTAAGAGGGAGGTCCTAATGGAAATAAGAACTAAAAGAAATAGAAATAATTATATTTACTTTGTATTAAGACATGAAACTGCTAAAAAGTATCACTACTTGGCAGGGAATCAACAGATTGCTCAGCAGTGAGGAGAAAAAGTTTTCTTCTGATGCATTTAAGAGATATTCTAATATGTCTTGTGATACAGTTAAGATTCACACTTCTCAGAAGATACTGGTTAGACAAGAGTGACAATGTAAAACCAGTTTGAGGTGCAGCTTTGCAGTAAGATTGGGCAACACTGTCAAATTTAATATAAAGAACACTGTATAGCAACATAGTGTGTTGGTAGACTGTTTTTGTAATAAAGGAAAGTAATATAGTAACTAGAATCTCACAACTAGAACACAATGAATATTCATTGAATTTTGTACAGTATTAGCAAAAGAGGAAGGCTGATTACCCCAAAAAAGAGATAAATTTTTGGAAGGGGTATACAACATCGTAAATATTGGATTGAGAAGAGAAGAAGGGGATGACAGAGGACGAGATGGTTGGACAGTGTCATCGAAGCAACCAACATGAATTTGACCCAATTCCGGGAGGCAGTGGAGGACAGGAGGGCCTGGTGTGCTCTGGTCCATGGGGTCACAAAGAGTCGGACATGACTAAACAACAACTAGTTGTTGTCTGTTAACTTGTTAAGTGGTACTATGTAAATAGTGTGATTTTCTTTCTTTTTTTACTTTGTATTTCTTTTTCAAATTACTTGTTTATTCTTTTGTTTTGTGTAGTATTAATAAAATTTAAAAAATATAAAAGCTAGAACACTGGAGCATGTTGCTCAAATTTCCCACTCACTATTTGTGAACAAATATAAATCTGGATCTTTAACTTTTTATTTATTATTATTATTATTTTATTATTTAATTTATATGCCGCCCACACTACCCAAAGGTCTCTTTAACTTATATCCTACCTTCATGCCTATATGTATTTACATCAATGTCTTCAGAATAGGAGGAATCTGCTCACAGCCACCACATGATTATGTTATGTTACTGCTGCTCATATTTCTAGCTTTGTAGCAAAATATGAAAGTGGTAGTAACAAAAACCCCATAAGGATATGCTTCTGAAAGCTCAATCATACCACAAAGGTTCTAGGTGAGCAGAACTGAGATTACATTTCACCCCTTCAGCAACATCTGTGGAGTAGCATCTGTTATGAAACCTGCATCACATAGCACTCTTACTACACATTAGAAGGTCTAAAGGCAAATAAAAATGTATCAGCATTGGTCCTACTTTAAGCCTTCAAGCAAACTAGATGTGAGAGCAGCAGTGCCATGTTATCAGAAACAGGGTGCCCTCAATTTCTTATACCCTTTGTGCATGTGCATGCTGAAGTGCAAGAGATGAGGCAAGTTATAGTATAGGCAATGTTCGCACTGTCTCAGTTTTGTGAGTTTTAACTGATGTGATTTTGTTTTATTTGATTATTTTCATGGTCTGGTTTATTGTCATTTTTTGTTTGATTTTGCAATTTGCTGACTGCCCAGAATAGTGCCTTGCACTAATGGGGCAAGATAAACATTTAAGAAAGGAAGAGAGAAGGAAAGAGCTGCACATGCTTTCATTTATGACATGACTTCTCCTTAGCTCTAGGACCTCTATATGGAGCAAATTATCTGGCAGGAGAAGGATTTCAAAGTGAAGAGTGAGGAGTTCAAGTCTCTCCACTCCCCAATGTTTTTGAAACATATGGACAAATATTGGACCATGCAGGCATAAAAATCCTATAAGCATACAGCAAAACCATACATGGGTCATCCAGGATATTAAATTAACTTGCTGATATAATATGCAGGATGTGATTTATTTATTTACGCCTTTTAAATGCACCACACTTAATGGAAATCCACTACTCTGGGTGGCCATACAAATATCCCCGCATTACCCACCCCACCCTCCAGAAACAGGGGGGAAAAACAATCAAATAACAAAACTAAAGCTAATGACTAAATGATACCGACTATCCTCCAAGACAAAAAATAAGCCATAGGGCAAATCATTACCTAAAGGGAAGAATGTCCTTAAAGGCTTCTTTAAACAATTCAGTTTTCATTAGCTTGAAAGTCTGGAGGTAGGGAGCCTACTGAATCTTCAATAGATCACTACAGAGTGAAGGGGCCACCACTGAGAAGGCCCAATTCCTTGTGGAAACCCTCCTAGCCTCTGTCAGCATGGCCATCCACAACAACAAGGTCTGGGAGGACCAGGTGGAACAAGCTGCAGTTCTTTGGGAGAGATGCTCCTTCGGGTATCAAGGCCCCAAACCACAGAGGATTTTATATGTTAAAACCAAAGCCTTGAACCTGGCAGGAAAAGCTAGAGATAGCAAAAGCAGATGAGTCACCAGGACCTGAGAGATATGATCGAACATATTTACTCCAGATATCAATCTGGCTGCTGCATTCCGAATCTACTGAAGTGTCCGTGTCAGCTTCAAGAGCAGCCCCTCTTTTCTCAGCAAAAGAGGCTCCAACTTCCAAAAAAAGAAGTCCCCCACTTTGCTTCTCTCCAGACCACCAATGCATGTATTGAGCTCCTTATTGCTCCACTGACGAGGAAGCTCACACACTCCCAAATGTGAATGTTGCCAGGATTTCACCACCACCCCTCCACTGACCGGGAAGCGGGCTCCTCTCTCTCTCTCTCGCCTGCCAGCTGCAGGGCATCCCGCTCTCACCTACCTAGCGACATTCACCCACCTGAGCCTATTCAGGGAAAGGCAGTGACTGACTCAGGGGAGAGGACGAAGAAAGGAAGGCGAGGACACCTGGGAGAGCTGGGCGGGTTAAAGGCGGGCTACTACTCACCGCAGTCCACGAACCGGATGGGCTCGGCCAGCACCGCAGAGCAGGCGGCCAGGAGGAAAGTCAGCGTCAGCATAGTGGCTTCCGAGCGTCGGACACAAACAAGAAACTTCTACCTGCGGGCGGGCGTGTGGAACCGGGAACGCGCCCCTCTCTATATATAACGCCGCCGCCGCCGCTACCGAGGCGTCACATGAGCGGCATCCGAGGCTGGGCCCGCCCCGGAGCGGTCACCTGATGGGGGCGGCCTTTCGGTCCCCGCCCAGAGCCGCCCTGGGCTGGCTGGCCGGCCCCTTGAGAGGGCTGAGGACGGGACGATAGGGCAGAGTTAGGCCGGCTGGGGAAGAAAGTCCTCTTGACTTCCCGGTTGCCTCAAGCGGGGCGAGCGCAGGGCCGCGCAATCCACCACTCGTCCCCCGTCGACTAGCCCCTGGCGTTGGCAGGCAGCGCAGGCTTTGCCAGACATTTACTTTGTACAACGGTGGTGGGCAACTTGTATAACGACAACTCCCATGATCCTTGGGCTGCAATTCCCATGATCTTTTACCATTGGTTATGTTGACTATGGCTGATAGGGATTACAGTCCAACCGCATCCGGAAGGCCACAAATTGCCTACTGCTGACTTAGAACGAAAAGCCTTTTGTATGATATTCACAGGTCTTAACTTCTTGTCTTTTGGGATTAAGTCCCACTGAAACAAAAAATAAATGTGCAGGATTAGTAACATAACCCATGATAGTAACATGATGGTGGTTTTATGGTATTGGTCCCACTGTTCTGGTAGAGCCGGGTTAAGACACGCGGAGGTGTTATGCTGAAAAGACTGCACAGCAGTACAAAAAGACATGGTTTAGAAATTTAAAATTTAGGTCAGATGTTTTGCTTGGGTTTTTATGTTCCTCTTTAGAGGTTCTTATCTCAGGGAGAAACCAAATGAGGGGAGGAGGCTCAAAAATTCAGAAGTGGAGCTGACAATTGCTTCAGCTTATGTGTGCACCTAATTTGTGAGGAGGTCACCGCACTAAAAATCTGCTCAAAAGCATTAGGAAGTGAATTGGAACAGGGGAAGGCATATTTGTATGATAGAAACAAGTTCAGTTTTAACCGGGTTCAGTCAAGTGGGCATGGAAGGAGGCATGTGAGGGGAAGATGAGCATCTGCTGCGTGTTACTAATCACTACATGTTGTCAAGTAACTGATAACTTATGATGATGACTTATGATGTTTTCTAGACATAAGGTAATCAGAAGGTGCACTGGAGGTGCACTGAGATCCTGCAGCTTGCCCAAGGCCACACAGGTAGCAAGTTATGTAACACCATCAACCACACCTGCTCTAAATCAGCATTTCCCAAATTTGGGTCCCCAAAAACATCTTTGGATCTATGTTTGGGAACCATTGCTGTAAATCAGTGGTTTTTAACCTTGGATAACCCTGTTGTTTCTGGACTGCAATTCCCAGAAACCTTCAACACTACCTGTGCTGGCCATGGTTTCTGGGATTTGCAGTTCAAGAACACCTGGGTTACTAGGTTGGGAACCACTGCTCTAAGTGATCTCAGCTGGCCCCACTCCTAGGAGATGCAGTGAGGATTCAGACTTGGAACAGGTGTTCAAATCCATGAGCTATAGCAGTAATATTTCTATTTTTCAGAAAATCCACTATAGCCAATTATAACCATTCCTGAATTTCTAAGCAGGCAAAAGATGAAAGAAATCAACAGATCACTCTTTGGTTAAGAACCTCAGTACAGTATTCCATGTGTGCCTGCTGTCCAGAATTGCATCCTATGGAAAGGGTGGAAATAAACTCACCTCCAGTCCTCCTCAATCTGGTGTCCTACAAATATGCTATCATTAAAAAAAATTGACTGTGGCCATGAAAACTCTCATTAACCCTACCGTGGCCATAAAACACCTCCATCAATTAGTGTCTGAAATCTATCTGCATAGCTATGTGGCTGCAACTTATAGCCTGCAGTAGTTACAATCACATCAAGGCAGAAATGCTATCCATGGAACATTTCCATTGCCACATTGCAAAGTCAGTCAAATTGAAACCTCACATTCATTTATGCAATTGTCTTGTGCAGTCGTTGCTCAACTGGAATGCCAAGCACATTTATGACAGCATAACCTCATGTGACACCTTGACAAATTGGATATTAGCCACTGCCTCAGAAACTGCTCCATTTAGAAATTTCTCTTATTATGGAAATGTCATCTTATTAGCAAACTGGGAGCCATGTATTCTTTTTGATGCCCTGAGCCGAAAAAGAGAGCATAGCTTCTAGAATTTGTTAAAAACTTGATATTAATCTAGATATAAGCATTGGGCTGCAATTCTATGCATCACTGTGGTGTTCAAATCCGGATAAGCTCACTAGGATTGATGCAGGGCTAACTTCCATATTTCTACCTTGGTTGGAGGTGACTTGATATAACAACAATATGGCTGATATGAATATCCTTCCACTCTTGAAAATCTCAAATGAGGCAGAACTCTTATTTGATGATCCCTTGTATACGTGGTGGCGCTGTGGGGGGACGTGGTGGCGCTGTGGGCTAAACCGCAGAAGCCTGTGCTGCAGGGTCAGAAGACCAAGCAGTCATAAGATCGAATCCACACAACGGAGTGAGCTCCCGTCGCTTGTCCCAGCTCCTGACAACCTTGCAGTTCGAAAGCATGCAAATGCGAGTAGATAAATAGGGACCACATCGGTGGGAAGGTAACAGTGTTCCGTGTCTAAGTCGCACTGGCCATGTGACCACGGAAGATTGTCTTCGGACAAACGCTGGCTCTATGGCTTGGAAACGGGGATGAGCACCGCCCCATAGAGTCGAACACGACTGGACAAAAATTGGCAAGGGGAACCTTTTGTATACAAAAGAATTGTAAGCAATATTTATCAAATATTATTAAAATGCTTGTTTTCATTCCCAGAGTGTATTTACAACCTGAGTGTAAGCACATTCTGAAAGTTCATTTTGAAATGTAAATACAGCCCAAGAGATATCCAGGCTGTACTTACATGGTACTACTTGATATTGCTTATTTCTGAGTAAACATTCATAGGTTAGCACTGTCAGTTTATAGTTTAACTAAACTATAAACCAGCAGTGCTAACTAAACTATAAGCTGACACAACTGACAGCAGGAGTCCTCTTCCAACAGAGGTTCACATATTAGTTTATTGTGAACAGATAATGTCCGCCTTCACAGTAAATATTAAGTCTTTAAAATTTGCAGCATAAATCTTTGATATAGTTATACCTTTTTTGGAATCATTTTAGTTTCTGACACTGTTTTCTCCTTCCTTATTATGTATGGGTTTTATGGTGACCAGAAGGGGAGGTCACTCTCAGTTAGTTGCACCCACAGCAGTATATTCTAAGTATTGTGCTGTTTCGTCAATACTCCTTTGCTTTAAAAAAAAAAAAGAGGGCAGAAGGAAGCAAGGAAGGGTCTGGGAGCTTCAGTCACAGTTGTGTTGTAGTACCTTTATTAGGACCAACCAAGATGTAATAAATCAGTGTAAAAATTTTAGGTGCTGCAAAATGCTTCTTCAGACTATAGTACAAAAAGTAGTGGGAAAGGAAAAACAAAATAAGTACTGCAATAGTACTAGATATTCTGATGCTTAGATTTGCATTTCAGACTGAGTTTCAAGTTGGAGATTGCAGAATCTATGCTCTCTTGGTCCTAAGTATCATAGCAATCAGTGCTGTGTTAAGTATTCTTCAGTATGATGGACACCAAGAGCTTGCACAAGGAACGTTTTTTGGACCACAGCTTCCAGAATCGCTCTTCCAGGTGGTTGGCTGAAGGACTTGGAGATTTGTAGCCCAGAAAAGTTTTTTCCCCAAGCTTCTTGACCAGTGAAAACATTCCACATAAATGCTCTTAAAACTTTTCTAGTTTTAGATGCAGAATACTTCAGAACCAAAACTAACAGATGTGATACGTTCAGATGCATGTGGATCGATAGATGTGAGCTACAATCTACAAAACTCTGATAACAAATAAAGCTTCTTAATTTTTAAGGTGCCACAGGATTCTTTGTTGGTTTTGGTGCAACCGACTGCAGACTAACACAGGTCCCTCTCTGAGAATTTTGCAGCAATGCATGAAGCTTCAGCTTCAATTCATTCTGAAGCTTGCTGTGAGCCTGCATATTTGCCTTCTTTCCTTCCTGGGCCTTCAACCATGTTGCTTCCAGTTCGAAATTATTGGCAGCAGCCAAGGTGCAATGTCCAATATGAAATGGTGCCATCAGAGAGAGACTAGGCATACTTTCCTTGACTATAATTCCCTGACCCTTCAAAGCCCATCTGAACCAGTGAAATTACAGGAAATATCTATTGAATGTGGGCGAAATGGCAAGTGCTGATTGTAAAGAATATGCTAGCAATAAAGGCAGAATTGCCCAACTTTAGAGCCAGTGGTTCTCTACTGTCTACACTGCTACAGTTAAAAACAATTCATAGGATGAGATTGAATGCCTGTGGCTACTAACTTGTTACCATTATCTTACACATTGTAGAGCTGTATTGTGAGACATCTAATAATAGTTCCATTCTATTCTGAATGGCTTCAAGAGCTGGCCGTGCAATGCAGTAGTCTCCTTTGGACTGTACTTCACACAAAATGCCATGGTAAATCTGTATTTGTTGTGAGCCATGTGCAAAATAATCTATTTGTTCCCGTTTCCTCTGTTCTCATTCCTCACACATGGGAGAATTCGCTAATCCCTTGAGCAAGTGAAAGGCCCTGTTACTGTCAATAGTTATGTCGCTACAAACCAGAAACTGTGAGGAGCAAATGTGGAACGCTCGTTCTGGGAAATTTGTTTGCTAACAGGTTTCTTATTCTTGTCGTCAAAGTTTCAGCAGTGTCAATGTATGCCTTTTTCATTGTTCTCAGCTTGAAATATTGTCTTTTAATAACATTGTATATTGTTTTCAACTCTAAATAGACTATTTAGATTAATAATTATTTTATTCTTATATATCCCATTTATATCATATCATTTCTTCAATGAATTCAAGTCAGAACTCAGGACTCCTCCTCACCATGACCCTTTGAGGTGGGTCAGACTGGGAGAGAGTGACTGGCCCAAAGTCACCCAGGAATTTTCATGGCTCAGTGGAGACTGGAACCTGGATCTTACAAGCTTCACTGCCCTGATCATTCACACCACATTGACTAACTCTGCTACTCCTTTGGAAATGCCTCACCCTCCGTTAACTCAGTCTTAAATCAGTCAGACCAAATTTTGTCTCACTCCTCTAATGTTAAGGGGAAAATGCTATTCTCCATTGGGGGAAAGGCTGGCACATTTGAAGGAAGCAACAGACCAGAGACAATTCTTCACACACCACCTTATAAGGTTTGTTACGCAACTTATACAATCCTGTTTCAACTTATATTTCTTTTATACAGTACTGTGTTTATGGCTGTGGCAAAAAAAAAAGGTTGAGAATGGCTGTCATAGAGAGTAATCTGAAGATTGCAGCCTGAAGGTTTGTCACTTCTAGAAAACTTTTAGCACAGTCCACAAGGTTAAAATTCCATTTTGTTTGGATACTGCAGGTTCTTTTGGCCTTGCCTTTTTTATCATAAAAATGTGAAGCAGATTACATGAGGGTCACCCTAGAGATGCCTCTCCTGACCCTGTTAAATCAGCAAGAAGAAACTGGTAGCAATGTATTTTAAGCTTTACCCCACTTTGCTTGTTCAGCACATCCCTTTCACCTACATAGAGGGGGTGCAGGCAATGAGCTCGCTCAGGCCACGTTATGAAGAAGCAAAGGCAAGAAAAGCCTGAGGGTGCAGTTGATAGGAAGAAGGGCAATACATTTATTAGGGCCCACCAAAATGTCATGGAACTATGCAATCTTTTGAGTTCTCAGGAATCTTTAATCAGGATTTATCATGCAAAGAGGGATTTTGTGCCATGAAATATGTGATTAAACTCATCCCCAAGATGTTGATTGCAGGGATGGGAACTTGAGTTGTGGTACTCACTGTCAAGTTGGACTTAAGTTGCACTGGTGACTTGGGTTTCCCCCCCCCCCCAGTGACTTAGACTTGACTTGTGACTTGGAACCCACCCCTCCATTTTTTTCTGGGGGGGGGACTTTGTCTCAGTAGGGACTCAGACCTGGGGCTTGGAATTCAGGACCTGGTACTAAAGACTCAGACGTGGACTTGCCAACTTGGACCCAAAGACTTGCCAACATCCCTGATTGATTGCACACTGACTCCCTGTGTTACCTCACATTGTATGCCTGGAGACACTGCATTCCTGAAAACAAAAAGGCTGGCTGTAATTCTGAGATCTTGGATGAAGCGCATAGACTCCTGAGTTGGCACAGAACAGGAGCACACAGTAGTATGGTAGTACAGTATTTGTAAAAGCACAATTGGAGATTGCAGTATAAAAGGTGCTGCACTGGATAAACTTCGTAAACATTGTTGGAGATGTTGCAAAGTGTCCTTCCTCGTGGAGTCACTATGACTCTGTGGCCTTCGTTGTCATCCTGTCAACCATTTTGTTTTATTCTAAATTATTTGTGCAGTGGGGGACTTTATGAAAATGTATGTTACAGCATCTCCACTGGCTGCCGATCAATTTCCCGGCACAATTCAAAACGCTTGTTTTAACCCATAAAGCCCTAAATGGCCTGGGTCCAAGGTCCTATTATGAGCCAGCTTTGGTGTTAAAATCATCAGGAAATGTCTTTCTCTTGTCCTGCCATCTTAGCAGGTGCATCTGATGGGGACATAGGAGAGGCCCTTCTCTGTTGTTGCTCCCAGATTTTGAAATTCCTCCCGCAGGAGGCCGGACTGGCCCCATCATTGCTGTCCTTCCACAAGCAGGCAAAAATCTTTCCCTTCAGGCAAGCATTCCCTCAGTGACTAGCTACCTGCGTGTGATTTTTTTTAAGATAGATTGTCTTTGACTGGATTTTTAGCACTACTTATGTTTTTCCATTTTTGTGTTTTCCATTTCTGAGTGGCATTGGTTTGTTTTTAATTGTGCATTTATTGTTCTTAGCTTAAATACTGCCTTTTAATGACATAAGATGCCTTCTTCATTGTTCTCAGCTTGAAATATTGTCTTTTAATAACATTGATCACCATTGTATATTGTTTTCAACTATAAATATTGCCTTTCACTGTTGCAAGCCGTCCTGTATCCTTTCCAAGGAGAAAAGTGAGGCAAAAATATTTAAAATAAGCCAAGAAAATAAAATACATGATAAATGCAGTGTGCCTATGTACTGACATTCATAAGGTCACCGTAAGTCGGAGGCGAATTCACGGCACATAACAAGGCACTCCAAAACTATTATCTCACCTAAATTAAAAAAAAATCATCTCTCTCCTACTCGAAAAAGGAGCAGAAGCCCCAACCGTGAGACCTGACGTAGATAATATACTTAACTGCTCCAACTAAGCGGTTTTTCAAGAACTTCCGCCCTACCTACCTCACCTTCACTCGGTGGCGTGTGACGTGCTCCCTTACGCTTCTTCAGATTTCCAGTGGAGCAAGCCTTGTGTAGCCCGCCCACCAATTAGCGCTAGCTGGGGGCGGGATATATGTTGTACTTCTACCAATAAGGACGGAATAGCGAGGACGAAGATGGCGGCGCTGGTTGCGCTCAGTTGTTTTAGGACGCTGAAATTTTACGGGCGGAGCAGGTAGTGGCGGCTTCTTCCCTTGTCTGTTTCCAAGCGGCGCTCCGTGGAGCGGGTCTGAAAGCTGGGCGGGAGGGCGACGTCGGGGGTGAAGTGGGGCACAGGGACGGTCTCGGCTTTCAGGGCACCACTTATGTCTTGTTACGCCCGATGCCTCTTGGCTCGCTTGCTCCCGCGAAACGGCTGCCCAACTTGTAGGTCTCAGGAATGTGACTTTGAATGACGCCGATATAATTCAAAATGTCCCTGCGGTCCTTTACTTACTCTTTGATTTATTGGATTTATACCCCACTTTCCTCTTGAATTGGGACTCTGGGTGGTTTACAAAAAAGGTCAAAATGCTATAGAAAATTAAAATGCAATTAAAATTAATTTAAAATTAAAATGCAATAGATTTACAAATACTGAAATAAAACTAAAATCACTATATCAAAATTAAAAC
The DNA here is from genome assembly GCF_051106095.1 of Pogona vitticeps. NCBI lineage: Eukaryota > Metazoa > Chordata > Lepidosauria > Squamata > Agamidae > Pogona > Pogona vitticeps. The sequence goes on along the minus strand of NC_135783.1, from coordinate 319,035,652 downwards.
ACTTGAAAATATTTCAGTAAAATATTCAGAATTACGTTTAAAAAGAGAGCTTGTACATTAATTAAAGTATTACATATTTTAAAATCTATAACAGGGTAAGGTACTTTAGATTTAAATTCAAGGACTATGAGTAGACATTCTAATTCACTTGTAGTTCACCTTGAAAAAAATTAAAGGAACAGAAGGACAATAAGGGCCAAGTGTGGTGGGCACTCTTAAACAGGTTTGTTACAGTCTGAGCTGTTGTGGATTAAAATCTGCCAGTGGATTTTGATCCACAAAAGCTCTCTCCACAAGAAATTTGTTAATTTTTCCCTTTAATTTTGTCAGCATGCTGAGACAGACTAGTGCAGCTACTTGCTTGGAAACTGACGGTTCATGTTACTGTTTCCAGATAGATGGTTTGCTACTTCAGAGTTAAGTGACAAAAAGAAAAAACAGTGTTATTTGGCAACAGTGCATAACAATGGGATTTTGTCTTCAATTGGTTAGAATTGCACTGCTGTCAGGAAAATAGTAAATAACATGGGGCTAACAATATTGTATTTTCTTTAGTCCTTTAATCTCAGCAGATCTTCAATTTACACAAATTATTTCTGTCCCAGAGAGTTGGTTATATCTCAGTGGGCTGGAGTACCTGGCTGCAGAGCCCAGAATTTGAATCTCCACTATGCCCTCTGGGAGACGCTCAGGTGTGGTTGATGGAATTAAATGCTGTGCCATCTGTGCAGCCGTGGGCAAACTGCACAGTCCCAGAATGCCACCAGAAGAAGAAATATTGCCCACTTTTAAATGTTCTCTGAATGACTTTTTAAAAGAAAGATGAAATCAGTGAAAGTCTTGTTAGTATATAAAGAGTTGTGCCTTAGTGGTCTGTAAATAGTGCAAGTCTCCAGTCAATGGCTGAAACAGGCACAGAAGAAGTCTAAATAATTCTGAGGTTTAATAATGTTATATTACTGAGGAAATGAAATATTTTCTACTTTAGACCATGATTCCTTTTTCTGTAATATAACATTGCATTATTTACAGACCACAGAACCTGGTCATTCCTTACATGGCGGATGTGTCTGAAAAGCTGAAAAGGATTTTTGGTAAACACCACATACCTGTGCACTTCAAACCCACAAACACATTAAGGCAGAGACTTGTACACCCCAAAGCCTGGACACCAAAACACAACAGAAGCAATACAGTATATGTGGTCCAATGCAGAGAGGAGTGTTCAGAGCTCTACATTTGAGAAACCAAACAGCCGCTAAACAGGAAAATGGCCCAGCGCAGGAGGGGCAATGGCTCAGTACCACAGTCAGCAGTGTTCCTTAATTTGAAGGACAAAGGACACTCATTTGATAACCAAGATGTACTCGTTTTGGACTGAGAAAGATAAGCGGTTTGAGAGAGGGGTCAGGGAGGCCATACATGTACATATAGAAAATCCCTCACTCAGGGAGGGATGGAAGCCTTAGATACAATCTGTCTCCTATTTATCATGCTGCCCTTTCATCCGTCCCCAGAAAGATCTGGACAACACATCAGAAAGACTACTGTTAATGACTGCTAAGGACCTATGACAGTGGGTGGAGATGGACTGCAGTGGTGGATTTTCACTCTCACACACCATCCTTTGTCCATCTAATGAACCTATTCAGACCAGGGGAAATGAAACCAATGTGGAGGATATATCAGGGGTCTACTACCAACTCTCCTCAGACTGATGAAGCTACTTGGATGAGTAGTGAAACATTTCAACCTAATAAGAAGTCCAGTTGCTATGACTCAGCTTCCAGATAACCTCACCTGGATGACTGAGAATCTTCACAGAACTATTTGTATACTAACAAGACAAGCAGGGAAGAACAAAGAGAATGTTGAATTTTTAAAAAAGAAAATAGATAATATTGAACTCATGAGTTTATCCCAAGATGACCTTTTCAATATATGGTTTTCTTTTATTTATTTATTTTTATGTTAGTAAGAAAACTTATTTTCCACCAGCCTCCCATGTCACTCTTTGGTGTGATTTTCTAATCTGATGGAGATTACAATGGTGTGAAGGAAGTATATCAGCTTATATATTTCTAGTGAAAGACTTGTACTATTTTGTTTTTTTGTTTCCATGTTCATTCCATAAAGATTTAAAGAAAAAAAACCCCATGATTTTAGGAGAGTTCAGACAAGGTCAAGCATATGGATAATAGCAACTGTAGAATGAGAAAAAACTGAAATGCTGGATAGTTCACTGATTTAATAGCTCAATGGTTTGTCTTGTGAATTACCTTAGACCATCAGGGAGATCATAACCACTGCTCTTTTTAGTCAAATGGCTTATAGTGTCTCCAACATAGTATAAATGCACATCTGCTTCTGTGTTTTAGTAAAGCAGTTAAGACTATGACAGAGTTATTAGAGGCAACATATTATTTTTCTTGTTTGGAAGGTCACAGATACTGTCTCAGTAAACCTTTAGCTATGTAGGGAGGAAAAGACAGTTACATCTTCCTCTGTTTATTTAAATGTCAAAGTATGGAAATGAGTACATACTTAAAATATATATTCTGTATAAAATCAGGTAAAAAAGGGGTTCAGGAAGCAAATGTATTGAGAGCATGAAAAACATGTCTACATAGAACACAGTGGCTAAAACCTTATTGCTTAATGTATACCTACTGAAGTGTCATGAGTGGCATCACTAGGAGAGGATATTTTTGGTGATTAAAGCCTTGTGGTTTTTCCAACTCTGTGTGTTCCCTTTCATCACATGAAACAACAGGATGGAAGGTGCAGGTCTTTTACTACTGAAAATCCCTGCTTTCATATGATGTTACCAGCAGGAAGGATTTTTGGTAATTAAAGACTTTTGCCTTCTGTTCTCTGACTTCCATTGCTTCCACATAATGAAAATAATTACACTGGAATGGAAGGATAGAAGTAATTTGAAGTATTTTCTTTGAAGAAAAATCTCCCTCTGCTAGTGATGTCATGACCCTTTTGCAGGTATAAGTTATAGAACAGGATTTCAGCCAGAGTCCTGCTTGGTATATACTTAATTTCAGACCTAATAGTAATGATTTAAATTCTGCTTCAGTTAGTACTGTATCTTAAGGGCAAAATTAGTAGGTTTAAGAAGGTGTTTCAGGTTTACTCCACAGTGTGAGTTAGGTTTCCCGTTATTTTCCCCTTTGTATGTTCATTGTCATAGTGTTTACTTTCTTTGTCAAACATGAAAAGTTCCAAAGCACCAAAGATGCTCTGAAGAATCCTCACTTCGTGCTTTAATGTTCTAGAATCCGTTTCCTGTCAAAGATGCTTCTTGCTACAGATCTCTTTCCTTTTTGAGTAGAAACTTAGAAAGCATGTGGCACACTTTCCTCCTTAACTTCTTGCACAGATTTTTTGTTGTTTAGTCGTGCCCGACTCTTTGTGACCCCATGGACCAGAGGACGCCAGGCCCTCCTGTCTTCCACTGCCTCCTGGAGTTTGGTCAAACTCATGTTGGTAGCTTCGGTGACACTGTCCAACCATCTCATCCTCTGTCGTCCCATTCTCCTCTTGCCTTCACACTTTCCCAACATCAGGGTCTTCTCCAGGGAGTCTTCTCTTCTCACCTTGCACAGATAGAAATGGCTAATGGGATGGGTAACTCTGACCAGCAGTTCAGCTGTGACTACATGGCAAGGGAAATGCAAATTGCTCACATTCACTCACTGTAAAGTTTCAAAAGGGAATTTGGGTCTGTGCTAGAGATGGGGGTATTCATATGTGAATACGAATATACCCGTGCAGCTGGAATTAATGAGGGTCCACCCCTGGTGCTGGACCGTCCACTCATGTGTCCTCCAGCAGCAGCAGCTCCACTCATCCTTCCAATCACACATGGAGCACCACTCTCTACCTGCTCAGCTAGCCACTCCAGGCAAGAGGAGGCAGGACGAGTCTCCCTGCATGGGTGCCGAGTGGCCAGCCGAGCCGGAAGACACTGGTGCTCTGGGCTCGGTTGGAAGGATAAGTTGGGCCGTAGGAAGATGTGTGAGTGGATGGTCTGGCCCCAGGGGTCGGACCCTCATTAAGTCCAGTCCTAATCTGTACTATTTAAGTGGTGAGAGAGAGCCTCTTTTTCTCCCCGTCAGCTTGCAGTTCTGCATATAGCCCTGTAGGTGATGCCATCACAAGGAACTGCTGTACAAACAATAAAAAGGCTTCCTACTACAATTTCCTCCTATAACCATCTTACTAGCTTCTTTAAAAAAACCTCTCACCTGGGAGACATATTTTCAACTTATCATAGAAAAACAAACCCTAGTTCCCCACAGAAGAGAATTGTAATATATATATCTTGGGAAAGAGACTTTGCTTCCGGTAAGTGTTTGTGTGTGTGTAACTTACGAGGCAAGAGAATCTTTTGCTTGAACCAAAGCAAAGGATTCAATTTTTAAACAAGGATTGGGGCTCTAGGGCTTTGCGCTGATTTGCATTTCCTGTTGGAAAATGGGCTCAGTGGGGAAAATATGAATCAGCCTGCCCCAAGCCTATAGTATTCTGCCTCCCGCCCCCGTGTAGCCAGGCTCTCTGATTTCCCTAGATGTCTCTGCATTAACTGGCCACATAGGGAGAAACAGGAAGCCATTCTTTTCAATAGGCCAGCAGGCGGTGCAGTTAAAAGGCAACTGCCTAACAAGATGACGAAGCTTGTAATCAAGGTTTCCAAAACTAATTAGCTTTACTGTGACCTGTAAAAAATGCAAGAGGCTTTCCCTGATTTGTTTAAAAACAAGAGAAAAAAGTATTGAAGACCAAGCCAGGGAGGAACTAAGCTCAAGAAAAGTGCCCTGTTCTTTTTTTCCTCCTCAGGTAAATGGGGACTGGACTTCACTGAGTCTTTACTGGCTTCCTCCTCTCGGGCCCACAGAGAGAGAAGCTGTGGGGGGGGGGAAGAGTAGAAGGAGAAGGGGTGGATAAGTGTGCATGCACGCACAGTTTATCCTTCCTTAGGAGGTAAGGGAGAAGGTGTGGGTGGGTACATGCACACACACAGTTCAGTTTGCTGCATCAATTTAGGTAATCCCATGCCTAAACTTGATTTGAATGGATTTTGTTTTTCAAAAAGCCCAAGAGGAGAGGCAAACTTTAAGGTGGGTGGGGGCACTCCAGGCTGATTTGCATTTCCCTCTGTGTCATGCAGTCAACTAAAAAAGTGTGAACTGGCCTGTTCCAAACCTATAGTATTGCCCACATTTTTCCCTATGTAACCAAGCTCTTTGTGGGTTTTCTGAGGAGCAGCTTCTTCCTGTTATGCACCAGAGTGATGCTGTAGATAGTTCTTCTAGCTGATGGCTTCAGAAATGCCATTCTGCTTATTGAATGCTGCTGCTTTTTTCCTAAGTATTGAATACTTGACCCTAAGTTTGCAAGCCTCTCAATCTGTCTGTAGTTACCTCCATTTTAAAACATTTACATTTGTCCACATTCCTCATATCTCTAACCTGGTGAATTTTTTGTCCAATGACTGTTCATCTTTCCCATGTAGCCATTCTCTTCATCACTGGCGCATGATCAGAGCACCATCCTGTGCACTGAAGAACAGTGCCTGTGGGCCAAGGATAAGGGTGCAGTGGATAGCATCTTCAGCTTCTGGAGACATTCAGAGTGATTCTAATGAAGGACGAATCTACATCAGTGAGAACTGTATCAAGGTATGGTTCTTGTGTGCCATGTATAGTTTCAAAATTCCTCCTGAGTTCCAATCTATTCTTGGGATACTATGTCATATAAAAATGAATGTGTATGATTATTCTTGGACACCCAGTGTGGTGTGGTGGATAGTGCAACAGACTAGGCCTAGGCTTGGATTCCCTACTTGGACGTGGAAACTCATGGGGGGAGTGGAACTGGTAAAACCACTCCTTAAATATCTCACTTACTTCGACAGCTCTTTTAGGGTCACTGTAAGTGAGTCACCAAATTGATGGTGCATAACAACGATGATCATTCTATGGTTATCTTAAAAACATGCAGACTATTTTACTAGCTCTGTCCGCGTTGGAAAGACATGGTTTCATATAGCTACATCTGGTGGGCTGATAATGTTCAGTGACATAGCAACCTGAGATCTAGGTGTGTGGTGGAGTGCATATTCAATCAGAGTTGACAAGCACAGAAGTTAGGTTTCCTTCTAGTTAGAATCAAAAATGAGTTATGTGGATTAGTCTTGAGATTTGTAGCAATAGCAATCCGTACATTGCTTGGAGAAGGTTTTCCCTTTTAGTAGAGGTGGAAGACTATGCTGACAAACTCTTATGCTAGTGGGTTTCTCCATTATGTCCTTTGTATCGGAAGATCACCACCCTTTTGTTGGCTTTTGCTGGTTTGGTTTGTTAAAGACATGTATATGAATCTTGTCCATCCTTTCTGTACTTTAATAGAGGCTGTTGGAGATTGCAGAAGAGTCTGAATTTTTGAGGCTGCAAGTGGAAGGAGGTGGCTGTTCTGGATTTCAATACAGATTTTCCTTGGATACAGTCATAAATTCTGATGACAGGTAAGCATTAATGTGGCAAAGAGTGAATAGTAGGTTGGGGATGGAAGGAGGTCAAAGGAATTAGTCTGTTGTATATTTGGTAGAACTATTGTCTTACTGTTTGCAACTATAGTGGTGCCTCACTTAACGATTACCTTGTTAAACGCCAAATCTGCTTGACGATTAGGTTTTTGCGATCGCTTTTGTGATCGCAAAACGATGTTCTAATGGGGAAAGCGCTTTACGATGATCGGCTCCCTGCTTCGGGAACCGATTTTTCGCTTTACGATCATCAAAACAGCTGATAGTCGGGTTTCCAAAATGGCTGCCTGCTGTGCAAAATGGCTCCCCGCTGTTTTTAGGACAGATTTTCCACTATACAGGGAGCAGAAAATGGCTGTCCTATGGAGGATCTTCACTGAACGAGCAGGTATTTTGCCCATTGAACACATTGAACTGTTTTCAGTGCATTTCAATGGGCTTTTTTTATCTCACTTGACGACAATTTCATTCTACAGCGATTTCGCTGGAACGGATTAATGTCATCAAGCGAGGCACTACTGTACTGCTGTTGTGTGCATCATTTCCCAACCCTGGGGCTTTGTCATGTTTGTGGTCTTTCCCCCCCTAAAATCTGTGTCTTGGCAGGAACTACATGTTCCAGATAACTGGCAGTAAGTGTTTTACTGCAATTTGTCTGAAAACAAGCAGGAAACCACTTGTTTCCCCCACATTCAAGCAGAGTTGGGACAGCAGCAGTAAAATAGAAAGTGGAGCAGCTGCCAAGCTGCCCAATACTGGGAGGCTTTTCAATTCGGCTGACTTCTCTGGGTGGGGTTGGGGGGGAGGCAGCAGCTCCCTCATCTGACATGCTTCAGAAACGGAGCTGCTGGAGCTGCCCTCTCCCCTAGCAAGAACCGTGTTGCCTGCTGGCCAGTAGCAACGTGTCCAGGAAGCCTCTCAGCATTGGGTGGGCAGTGATGATATTCTTGCCCGAGGAGCAGCTTCAGCAGGTCCATTTTTGCCAGTTGTTGAGTCCTGAGCCTAGTGTTGGCAATAACTGGGAAGCCTCCTGGCACTGACCAGCTGACAGTGGAAACTCTGGTACAGTTTTAAAAGTGTGCATTGGCACCATTTGTAAACCCTACCAGGGTGTGCAGAAACTGAAGTTGCTGCAAATTTAGTTTGCTTTGTCCTGTACATGTTGTTCTGGTGTTGTTTTCTTTCCTACTCAGGGCAGCTAACAAATTAAATATCATGCAACATATATAAATAACCAAAATCACAAGAAAGAAAACCTAAATTTATTAAAAATAGGAGTGTGGGCAAAGTCAAATAATCTTTGGAGTCCCTTTTAGCTGTATGATTCTATGAAAAAGGTATTGAAAAACCTTTGAAAAAGAAAGATTCTTGCCCTCCTCTTGAAAATCTGTTCCCACTGATGGAGGCATCTTTTAAAAGATGGTTAAAAATGTAGGAACACTACTCAGAAAGTTCTTACATTTTCTAAAGAATACAGGCAAAAGCCATGTCTGTCAGTCATAATAGGCAAGGGGGCTTATGCAGGAGCAGGTATTCTCCAAGTCTCTTTCCTTAGAGAAAGTTGCTTTAAAATGTTTGGTGCTACACGTAATCTCTTTCCCAATATCTGGTTGTGTTTGCTGGAGCTGCTGAGTGCTGCAGTCCAAAGCTGTCTGAGAGACACCAGCTAGGGAAAGGCTTGCATCCATTCTGGTGTCAGGCTGTGCAGGCATGTGATGGACCACCACATCCTTGAGGCCTGTTTTGTATGTGACCTGGGACAGATAACATCTTGCATGTTGTTTTTCAAAATCTCTTTGCAGCTGCCCTAACATGTTATCTGTGTATCCTTCTACAGGGTTTTTGAGCAAGATGGTGCCCGAGTGGTTGTGGATACGGACAGCCTAAGCTTTGTGAAAGGGGCAATGGTTGACTTTAGCCAGGAGCTAATTCGCAGCTCCTTCCAGGTGGTGAACAATCCACAGGCAGAACAGGGCTGTTCCTGTGGATCATCCTTCTCAGTCAAACTGTGATGAAATATATCCTTGCGGACTCTGCTGAATGTTGACAGAGAGACCCTTTCTTAGTTGCATGTCTCCGAGTTGGGTTCAGCTTCTGACAACAGCTGCTGTATTGTTCGTTGTACCTTACAATGCAGGCAAACTCTCTGAACTGAGACTCAAGCAAGAACTTAGTTCTTTGGGATAAGATTGAAGAGTGATACTCTTGTTTTCCTCCCTGAATCTTTGTGCAGCTTCCCGCTTGAACCTGTGATGATTCCCTATGGAGCAGTTGAAACAGTCTATTGCATGGGGAGAATGTTTGTACATACAGTATGATTAAATGCATCTAGTTTTTATTTTATTTTTAAATCAATTTCCATTATGTGTAATCTTCAAGGATGTTAGTATCTTTTTATGCTTGTTTTGCACATTCATAGATGTCTTTGCATGGATCCCATGTGTGTAATTCTGAAGTGTACACAGGATCATATGTAGTTTGTTGCCTGATTTGCTCTCCAGACATGTAAATAATGCATACAGGAGAGCCTTGGATGCTAGACAGATTGTTCCCAGTAACTAGCATTCATACATTGGTTTCTTGGATAATTGTATTAAACACACAAGAATAACACTATATTTTAAAACAATTCAAAGTGGAATAGCAAATGTTGGGGTAGAGCTTTCAATAAAGAATCAGTCTGCTTATAAACAGTGAAACATCCAATATACCCTGAGAACATGAAGGAAATGTTAGAGTGTAACCAAGCTTTATTTACAGTGAAAGAAATTCCTGGAAAAGGCACACTTGTGGAATTGAAGGCTTGAAGGATACAGGCTGAATGTGTATGGACTGCATAGGTTGGATTCTGATTCTAGGAAATGGTGAGGTTGTGGGGCTTTGGGGAGGAAAAGGAGAAGAGGGGAAATAAGAGGTACTTCAGAGAACAAGAAGGAAAAAAATGGAGCAGTCATGTGTTTGGAATTAAGTACCTGGGCTATAATGCCTAGGCTCCTGTTACTTTTGTTAGATATTTAGTTTACACTATAAACTATACAGCTTTCTCTGTTTTGCCAGCTTCTAGAGGAGTTTGTGTAGGAGGGAGGGTTAAGGCTCAAGGAGAGAAACAGGAGCTGCATTGTTTAAAGGGATCTGCTTGAAGTTCAGGGACTTCTCATCAAGATGGAGTGTAAAAGATTAATTTCCCCAAAAACAAAATGTCCACACAAGGACTCAATGGGGAAAGAGTGGGAGGAAACAGAGCAGGAGACTGAACTCTGCAATGGAAGAACTTCTTGAAGGTCAATCAGTGCTGCAAAGGTACTTTTCTTTTGAGTCTTACTACAGTATATCCTTCCTAAAGAGAAATTGGGAAGTGTTGAAACCATCTGATGTGTAGAAGGAGAGACCTTACTAAAGAGTTACGGGTTGGATTAGGAGGCAAAGCCCTGGGTGCTTTAGCTTAATAAGTGTTTTCTAGCTCAAGGTAAGGCTAGCCAGAGCTGCTGGTCTGTCAGTTATTTCAGCAACGGGGAACAGTTGGGAGTGGTAGAATTGTTGAAGTCTGGAAAGAACTGTAAATGATGGATGACACTCCTTGCCTATTTATACCTACATAGATGGTCCTCTGAATTCATCAGATGGCTGTCCAACTCCTGCACTGCATCTACAGTTTTTATAACATGCGTTTGTTGTGCCAGTTGGAATTCTTATATATCTCTGAAGACTCAAACTATTAGGGGTACCCTTTTGTGCCCGATTGTAGTCTGAACTACTTCTTACATGTTTCTGAAACCCAGACACACAATCCAAATTTAGCAGGATTGCTATTCAGGTTTTTACAGAGGCTGTGTCCAAGACAGTAATCTGGGACCTGTAAAATGGAAAAACAGGAGAAGTGTTCATACTTGTAAATTTCATGAACAAGCCCTTCTGAAGTAGTTTTATTGACATAAACTTGCCTTTCTCATTCTGGCTCCCTGATCAAGAATTAGAAAAGGTTGCTTATTGGTTGCTTTAAAGCAAAGAAATTTAGCTGCTAAAGGGTCACATAATTACCATGCTAATAATAATGCATTGACTCTAATTCTTCCTCAAAATCAGTTAGGTATTGAAAGTTTTCATATTTAGATTAAAACTAGATTTCGAGCAGCACTGTGTGTCTGAAGAGGAAATCTTTTGGTGGCCTTAGAGGAAATCCTATGTACAAGTTCAGTTCTAGAAGCTTACAAAGTGTTCAGCTGTGAAGGTTGCGCACATGTGTGTACATCACACATTGCATATTGTTCTTTGTACTGAAGTAGATATCAGTCAGGTGCTGCTCTGCTTTGAGTTGGAAAAGCCTGAGGATTTTTCCATTGCAGATGATTATTTTCCAGTGATTAGCTGTTTAAGGTAAACTATGTGGTTCCATGTGAGAGAACACCACATAAATGGATATTTATTTCACTTTGTTTGGAACAGTTCATGTACAGGAAAAATAAGTGGCTTACCAAATAATATTCCTAAGAACTATGGAACATGTTAAAAAAAGTTACCTTGGACTCTGTTTCTTATTGATTTTTGGCTACTTTGAAAAAATGCTGTGAAAATGATATAAAGGAGAAAACTGGAAAGGTTTTTTTTGTCATAACAAAATGAAGTATTTTGAAAAAGCAAAAAGCAAATAAAACTTCAGAATTCCCTCTCTTGAGTGGTGTCTTCAGTATAATTCCCCAACATTAAATCCACTTCTTTATCCCATCACCTTGGAATTCTGAACAGTGTCTTGTATCCATTACTATACCGCTGCATTCATGGGGTTGTCATTTTCATAATTACTGCTTTTCAAATTCCCATACATATGTGAGAATAAGTGGAACTCATAAATTATGAGATTGGGGTTGTAGGAGAGGTTAGAGTTAGGAACTGGTAGCAGCACAGAGTGGCATTATGCAACCATCATTTTGAATAATGTCATTCACAAGTGTTTCCTCATATTTGTTGTCATAAACAGCTTTCATTCCTGTTAGATTCACCAGGAATGTGTCTCCCCCCCCCCGTAGTTTAAAAACTCAAAAGTACCATTCATTTCAATGTGCGCGCAAGCACACCTTCCAAAGTAGCACACATTGTAATGACTACATACTGAATTTGCATTATTTTGCTGAGTTGTTTTGCATACACACACGGCATATAAGGGTGCATACAAAATAACACCAACATGCAAGGCATCTACTGTTTGCCTACTGTAATGAAACAGGCAACATTTTTCAGCTAATACTTGTTTGCGCAGAGGCAACGTATTATTATAAATGTTGTATCTTCGGGAAGGAAGGTGACTGTGACCTTTGTTATATTACTTTGAACCACAACACCTTTGATCATGGAGATCCCACCACTATCACTGTGTAGTGGTGGGATCTCACAGGTTGACCAGCTGAAAAAGAGGACATAGTTCCTGCACCTTTAATATTTTCTTAGAAGTTGAAATTTTGGGATGTGCTATTTTTCATGTTGAAATTTTCTCTACATGAATATTAAAGATAGAGGAACCATGATAACAACCTGTTGCTTCTATGTAAATCTTGCCTGTCTATGTAAATGTAGGGTGTAAGAATACTTTTATCACAATTATAGACAGGTTGGCAAGAATACTATACAAATCTCCTTCTGCCACCATTTAACATATATTCTTTTTGTTTAATTGTTTGTGGCCAGAATCCAGTTACTTGTGTATGCCAGCAGAAGTTAAATGGTATAAATCAGAGTGGCAAATTGCTGTTAAGAAGTCAACACTTGCATTTCTCACCATATGCTAACTCATAACCAATGTACAATGAAGATTACAAGCCTTGATTTCTCAACTACGGTAGGTGAAATTTGCTGCAGCTACAGTGGTGCCTCAACTTACAACCATAATCCTTTCCAGAAGATGGTCGTAAGTCGAAATGGTTGTACAGTAAGTCAAATCAGCATTTCCCATTGTAATGCATTGAAGCCTGTTTAATCTGTTCTGGCTGGGGTTTTTTGGTTGTATCTAGAGGCGCCTGTTGCAAGTCGAAGCATTCGTTCCCATAGGAACAAATGCAAAAGCGGTTATTCTGTCCTCTACCGCTAGGGGGAGAATTTTTCTTCTTTTAACCTAAGATGACTTAGGTTTAAAAAAAGGGCAGGAAAGGAGGAAGGGAGGGAACAATGGGGAAAAGAGGAAAGAAAGAAAAGTCATCATTGGGGCACACAGGCCCCTCAGACCCGGTGCTGGTCCGTGGGCTTCATGGAACTGGTCCACGGACGTGGATCTCCACCCCCCCGTGCCCGCATGGGGGGGCGTGTCGCGCTTGTAATTCGGTGGTGCCCCCTCCGTTCCTTGTCCCTTCCATGGCCGGGTATTCATTGCTGCCTGGGTGGTGCTCATTTCTTCCTTTTCTTTCTCCCTCTTCCTGCTCTACTTCCTACTTGCAGCATGGTGAAGCTCTTTGCAGCATGAGAGGGGTCGGGTGGCTGTTTGGCTGCTTTCCGTCGCCCTCCCATCATGAGTGCTGTGGTGGCCTGCCGGGTTTCTGCTGCCCTCCGCCTCCTCGCCACTGGAGGGGGGGGAGTTTGATGTGCAGTGGACGTCCCGGTGTTGCCTCTGCCACCAGGTGTGGTGCTCTTTTCCGCCCCTCCCCACCCCTTTTGCCTATCACAGCAGCAGGTGACAAAGGACCTTTTCAGCCCCCCCCCCCCTGACTGGAGCCGCCATTTCCCCAGCTTTCGGTGAGGGTGGCGGGGGGGAGACAAGGACATGGTCTCCCCCCAGGGGGGCTGTGAATGTGGATTTCAGGGGGGAGGGGGCGAGGGGGGAGTGCTTGGCAGGTGGCGCATCCCCAACCCGCACACTGTGTGATCTATCCCCAGCGGCTTTCCACACCCTTTCTGTGGAGGTGCTGGACAGGAGGAGACTGTTTGAGGGCAGGTCCCATTGAAGGGGGGTGCCCACCTACCCCACCCCTCTTCCACTCTCGGTCTGGTCCGCTCTCCCTCCCTCCTTGCGAGTGCTGGAGATTCCTCAGTGTTGTGCTGTGGTGGCTTTCCCCTTCTTTCTTGCCTCTCACCCCACTGGTGCCCTGGGGGGTGGTTCTCCCTCAGGGCAGAGAAAGAAACGGCTGCCTCGGTGCCCTGTGCGTCCTGGTTCCTCTGCCCCTTCGCTGCCCTGCTGCTGCCACTGCCTTTTCGTCCATTGTTTTTACACCTGGAGAGCCAGGTGCTTGCTTGGAGACTGAGGAACCAGCCATGGTCTTGAAAGAAAGAAAAAAAGATGCCCTTAAAGAGGAAAAGAGGGAATAATCACATAATATCTTCAGTTTGGTAATAATCAGAGCTTTGCATTCAGACGGCACCTTTGTCTTACTGGTGATGATGTGTACTACAATACCAAACAGGACATATAAAAAGCAGCTGCTTAGATATGTCCTAAATGTATTGATAACAACCTAGGAAATCCTATATAGGGTTTCCTTTGAGGCCAATGAAAGATTTCTTCTGCTAGCATGTGTGTGTATCAATAGACAGACAGACAGACAGACAGACAGACAGACAGACAGACAGACAGACAGACAGACAGACAGACAGATTTGTAATTGTCATCTGGGAAACAACATAGGTTTACCACAGCATCTGGAGAAGTTGAAAGCAAAAAATATTTTGCTGAAATATTTATTTGTTAGTCACTCTTCTTTCTGTCCCCTGCGACTAATCTTTCAGGTATGAAGAGAGGCTCAAGAGTAAGACTCAGTCACATAAAGGAAAATTGAAGGAGGCTTTAAAACCCTGTGAAACCTTCACCCATTCCAGTGAAGTAATTGTAGCATGCTATTACTATGCTTCTAATGAATGGTGACTCTTCTTCCCAACTTCCCACCTGCCAAATGAAATTGTCATGTTCTGTCCATCTCTACTGGCCTCCTGTTATAAACTATTTTGCAATTCCCCTCTTCATTCTGCTGCCCTTTCGGTTTAAGAATGCAGGTGCCCTTGTAGGAAGAGTGCATCTCATTTAGCAAACCCTCTGAACAAATTTGCCTGAATGACTTAATGAAGGAACCAAAATCTAAAGTGAAGGACAAATCCTCTCTGGGGAATAGTCAAAATGTGCTGGGTAGGGAACCTCAGCAGTTGGGAAGAAATTGAATTTGCTTGGTTAACACACTGAAGTCGAAAAGGATACAAAGCGAAATTTCTTTTCCTTGAAAAGTTGGTGGGTAAAGAAATATAGGCTTGCACAGTCTGAGAAAACTGTAAATGATAATGCTAACTCACCTTTCATTTACATAATGTCACCTCTAGCCATTTGTACGCAAATGTGAATAATGCTGGCTTGCCTTCCTGCTCCTCAGAGCTCCTCTGGTACAATGATAGAAGATCTGGATTTGCACTTCTCTGTGCTCGAAGTATAGCGTTACTTCACTAGAGGGCATCCTTACCTTTTCAGATGCAAATGGCAGAAGAAATTGATTATAAAAAGGGCAGAACAGATACTGGCTCTGCTTTTCCTCCCTGTTACTGGCTTTGAACCTGAAAAGTGGCGAAGTCTTTGCTTTGTGTTGGAAAATCTCTTATTCAGGAGGATATTAGGCAAATAGTTCAGCTCTTGCAAAATTGGAAAGCCTTATCTGCTGATGTTACTTAAAAGGGTCACCCCAGTAGTCCCAAATGCTCGGTGGATGGAGCCCGTGTTGCCAAGGACCTAAAGTCTAGCAATGGAAAATAGTAGCCTGGGGGAAGTTACTAGAGCTATTATCAAAGGAGCACAAATAGAGTTAAAATGTCTGATCACAAATTATTTTGGTTCCCTTGAGCTATCTAAATGCAGCAGGGGGGTGCGTCTGCTATAATGCGTTCATACACCCAAACAAACCTGAGAGTTTCTTGGTTGCTAAGTGAAAAGGAAGATACAAATAGTCTCTTAACTGAGATCATACAAGTTTGATAACTACTTTTGTTGGGAGCTCTCTGTGTTTTCAGATTCTGAATATCTGTTACAAAATATATCTAACTAATTTCCACTAACAAATATGACATTTCCCTTTTGTGGATATAGACTGGTGTAGATCTCTGCACCCTCTGAGGAATAGAGTGTGCAAATTGAGGCCAGTATCCCACTGAGGTAATGCAGAGCAAAAGGGCAAATGTGAAAACATCCATCCTGCTCTAGTAGGTTCCCCATTGAGTGCCCATTCTCGCATCAGCTGTGAGAGTAGTTGTGCAATTAGACACGTGATGAGGAGCCTGGTGGGGCAGGGAGGAATGCTTTTGTGATTGCTCTCCCACTTCATGTTTACAAAATAGAATACTAGATTATGTGCATATTTATTTTGCCATCCCTTTAGAATTTGGGGGGCTACTCTTGTAGGATTTTTTGGGGGGGGTTAGCTTAAAGTACATTGTTACTTATTGTTAAGTGTAATGGTCTCAGGAAAGTCAAAGAATTTCCTAACCTAGCACTTTGTACAAGGAAACCACAGACTTCTGCTGCATTTATATTCCGCATAGAATTGGAAGAAGAGTGACATCTGTTCTACAATTTTATATTCAAATTTTTAATAGTTTGCTTTGTTTTATGATGTCTTATTTGCTGGAGAGCTCAGTGGTTTGGATGAAGTTGAGAGTTCGATTCCCCATTGTGCCTCCTTGACAGGAGCTGGACTTAGTGATCCCATAGGGTCCCTTCCACCTCTGCAGTTCTAAAATGATGATGATGATTATCATTATTAATACTCTCCATGTGTACGTTAAGGGACGTGGTGGCACTGTGGGCTAAACCGCAGAAGCCTGTGCTGCAGGGTCAGAAGACCAAGCAGTCGTAAGATCGAATCCACGTGACGGAGTAAGCGCCCGTTGCTTGTCCCAGCTCCCACCAACCTAGCGGTTCGAAAGCATGCAAATGCGAGTAGATAAATAGGTAGCATCTCGGTGGGAAGGTAAACAGCGTTCCGTGTCTAAATCACACTGGCCATGTGACCACGGAAAGATTGTCTTCGGACAAACGCTGGCTCTATGGCTTGAAGAGCGGGATGAGCGCCGCGCCCTAGAGTCGGACACGACTGGACAAAAATTTCATGGGGAACCTTTACCTTTACCTTTATGTGTACATTATGGGTCTCTCAGTTTCAACTACAAAACTGATTTATTAGTTTTGTATTTCTTTAATTATATTCTGTAAACCCACAAAATGCACCATTGCAGTTAGAAATAAAAAGTATTTACTCTGTCTACAGTTTGAAGTACTGTACTGTATGGGGCCTTTTACACTGGATAGCAGATAAGGGAGAGTGTGTGGGGGGCAGATTGCTGTCCTCTGTTTTAAGAGATGAACCATAAATTCCAAAGTGCTATCTGAGAAGGTGCTTGAAAACAACTTGCACACTGCACTATCACCATATAAGAAGCAAACCTGGCTTCAACATAATCAGCCATGTGAAGTTGGGGTAATAACAGGATATAAACTGGAACTATCCACAACAACTTGATGCACAGCCTTGAAGAAGATGTTTTACCATTGAAGGCTTGCTGTTTGTGGTTTTCTGTTTTTTTGTTTTGTTTTGTATTCTTAATGGTCGATTAAAGGTACTGTATCACCTGTTCCTGTATTTGTATGTTTGCTTGGATTTCAGAAGAAGGAATACTGTATGTTTCAAGGTGGGACAGTTCAAATGTATGCGTATAAGATCTGACAGTGAAATTCTGTTTGGGGAAAATCTTAAAATGATTATTTTCTCTTCTAGTTCTTTACTTTTTAAAAATAGGACAGCTTAACAGCATTCAGCCAACATTAAAATCACAATAAGCACAAAGAGGATCAGATTTATTGTGTTTAGTATCTGGGCTCAATGTAGGTCACAACCTATATATTTTCAAACTTGCAAGAACTTATATAAACTAGCTTATTGGGCAACATGTTTTCAATCTTATTGCAGAATTATCAATATAGTAGATTCTTTTTATATATACTGTATAATACATTGAATAGAATGCTATATGGACACATTTCATATATTCAGGCCTTCCTGATTGAGCTTGAGTCCTATGTTAAAATGAAACCTCCCTTAGTCATTCTGAAGGTTAAAGTTAAGCTGGACCTTCTAGTATCAAGAAGTGGATTACAAATACAAGGTTTTTTGCTCTTGTCATATGTGTTTTTCATCCATATGCAATAGGACTTTAAAGCATGTGCTTCTGCCTCTTGTAACACATGCTGTTCTGTCATACCCATCATCTTTAGAACCCTTGAAGTTTTCTATGCTGGGCCCAAGGAAAATGATAAGAAATATTCTTGACAGGACTAATGGTAAGATTATTTTCTAAAACCTATCATCCTAGTCTTGATAGTCAACAGATTTTGCTCTGTTCCATTTGGAATAATCATTTTGATTGTTCAATTTGGAACAATCAGTTTGATTTGTTCAGTTCACCGAGGAACAATGTGCTGTTACAATGGTTCACCTAAGGCCTACCTTATTTGAGTTGCTCTACTACTGGGCCCTTTTCTGCAGCCCTCCCTCTCGTGTTTGGATAGTTTATTTTTAATGACTAGAAATCCTGGTTTCAGTCATGTACCCTATCAGCTTTTTTTTTTTTTAACTCATGTCCCTGTTTGGCTAATCAGGTCTCATTTACCTTTGACATCCTTTAGAAGAACAGAATGGGCTGTTACAGTTGCCTTGGAAACAGTGAGATTAAATGCACATCGCCATGGCAACCTGCCATGATCTTCAGTTTCTATCTGTGGGACTTATTTCTTCAAAATGGGGGGTGGGGCAAGATAAGAAGGATCTTCCATTGGAAAGACACAGACTGTCCTTTGGCCATGGGACAAGCACAGCTGGATTATACTTTCTACAGTAGAGTCCATAGTGGTTGCTATGAAGTTATCTTTAAGTCATTTTGCAATTTGTTGAAAGCTTGGATTAACGCCATGTCATGCAGAGCATGTCACGATGACATGTTCTTCCTCAATGGATATGTTATGTTCTGTCTCTAGATCAGCAACTCCTGACCATACCATAAAGGACCTGTAGTATGGAAAGTATAGCTTCAGTGACAGGAAAAAGAGGCTGAAGGAACTAAATTATAAGGCTGTTTCTTAGGAAATCCTCCCCTCTGGAGATATATAGAGCCACTGAGTAGGGTAATCAACTAGGTAACTCTCAAGATTAGTGTAATGCTAAGATCTTTGTCATAAGCACAGAAAATTGTAGCAGTCACTTTTGGTACCTCCACAGGTTTATATTGTCTGTCTCTCTGTGTCTATACTTTTAAAATGGAGAACACATGCTGCTTTTCAGAAGGTTTCACGTCCTCATAGTGATTCTGGCTGTGCCTCATAAACCAGAAGGGCAGCCAAATAAAACCTCTACCTTTTAATGCCACAAGTTTTAATTGTGCTCAGTATTTTTAGCAGCTATTGAATATGGGAATAGAAGATCTTGGTGCCTTGATTATTTTTCAGAATAAAAATAACAAAGAATCCAAAGTAAAAGAAAAATGCTATGTGGTGTTTTTACAGAATCTCAAAGCAAGGCTAGATAATGCTTTCATTTGCTTCATTTGTGGTACCTCGACTTACAAACGTCTTGTCTTGCGACCAATTCGAGTTACAGCTCTGGTCGCAAACTTTTGCTTTGAGATACGACCAGAAAAAAGGCTCCCTCCCTCCTTTCCTACCCTCTATTTAACCTTAGAGTTCATCTTAGAGCCTCGTGGCACAGTGGTTAAAACGCTGTACTGCAGCTAAAACTGTGCTCACGACCTGGGGTTCAAATCCCAGGTAGCCGGCTCAAGGCTGACTCAGCCTTCCATCCTTCCGAGGTCGGTAAAATGAGTACCCAGCTTGCTGGGGGGGCAATGTGTAGCCTGTATAATTAAAAAATTGTAAACCGCCCGGAGAGTGCTTGTAGCACTATGGGGGGGTATATACGTCCAATAAATAAATAAATAAATAAATAAATAAATAAATAAATAAATAAATAAATAAATAAATAAATAAATAAATAAATAAATAAATAAAAAAGACTCCCCCTAGTGGACGGATGCTTTTGCATTGCTTTGAGATACAACTAGCACCTTGAGATACAACCAAAAATGGCTGGAATGGATTAATTGCATTTCACTGTATTCCTATGGGAAATGGTGCTTTGATTTACAACCAACTTGAGTTACGACCATCATCCCGGAAAGAATTTAGTTTGCAATTCAAGGCGCCACTGTATTTAACCTAATGAGGATTCAAGTCTAAGATACATTATCCCACATTGGCTATAGATTGTGGCCTCAACAGCAGCTATTCCAGGAATTTTTCACAATAAAATGAAAAAAATAAAACACAGGAGAGATATATACCATCACTCAAGAAGGGCTACCCCATTTGAGGACATCATCTTCTATATCTGTTAGGTAATTCAGCTCCATTTCACAACTTTTCCTTCCTTCCTTCCTTCCTTCCTTCCTTCCTTCCTTCCTTCCTTCCTTCCTTCCTTCCTTCCTTCCTTCCTTCCTTCCTTCCTATCTTATCTATCTATCTATCTATCTATCTATCTATCTATCTATCTATCTATCTATCTATCTATCTATCTATCTATCTATCTATCTATCTATCTATCTATCTATCTATCTATCTATCTATCTATCTATCAGAGCATTGCATATACCAAACTACTATCTCTAACTTTTCTGATATGAGGATTGCTATATCTCTCTATGCCTTTACTCAATAGCCTTGTGGCACAGTTGGTTAAACTGCAATACTGCAGTCAAGACTCTGCTCACGACCTGAGTTTGATCCCAACAGGCTCAGGTACCTGGCTCAGAGTTGACCCAACCTTCCATCCTTTCAAGGTCAAGTTGCTCGGAGGCGTGGGGTGGGGGTTGCTATATGTAGCCTGCATAATTAAACTGTAAATTGAGTGTTTTGAGTGCTATGAGGAGGTATATAAGCAGCACACTTTGCTTTTGTTTTTACTCTCAGACAAACATATACAGTAATTGTTATATGATTCTACACAAGGAAATGGAGAATGTGTTTTGTGTTTAGCAACTCCTTGTCTTCAGAGATGGGAAAGACAATTCATCCTGCAGCATCAGAGGCAACACTCTGGAACTTTACTTCAACAGATCCTGAGACACTGACTGTAACATGATCAGAACAACTGGCTGACTTTTCTGTTTCTTCCCACCCTCCAGCCCTGTAATGCTCAGCCTAAAAAAGGGTTCCAGTGGATTCAGAAGCTTGTTCATTTCTCATACTTCAGTTAGTCCAATAAAGATCTTACTCACAGGGCCTTATTAACCCATGGCTGGGCCCCTAGGCTTTCAGGTATTTTGGGCCCTTTCCAGCACTTCAATCTTTCACCCCAGTACAGCTGATGGTCTGATCCTGGTACGGTTGGTACTAGACTGCAGTAAATAGCACTAGATTCATTTTGAAGGTCTCCTCAAGAATTCTATTGACAATTTAAAAAATATTTTTATTGCATGAGTAGAACTCTGCAGTAAAGCCCTTGTTTGGGGGGGATATAATTGTTCAATATTGTAACATTGCGATCAAGGTCACAACTAGACTGTATTGCTCATGGAGGTGGGAGGACAGATGGCGTAACGCCCGCAGCCCTGACATTAGCGCGCTGTTGGTCCACTGTCTCCCTCCCCATTGTCTCAAAACAAACCTCAGCTGACTACGAGTGTGCCTTGAAATTTCTCAGGGTCTTTTTGACATAATGACTGCTTGTTCAGCATGTGGCTGTACAAAAAGGGATTGTAGGGATTCTGTAACATTCCACAGATAAGATGTTTATAACAATAGACGTTGCATAGAAATGGAAGATAAATAATGGAAAATAAAATGGGTGGAAGAGCATATATGAAATGAAACGAAGCATATCCTACCTTTTATTACTCTTGCCTGGATATTGGAATAGAGGTATGGTCAAAAAAGGAACCAGTAGGCAATATGGCATTAAAGTACTATAATATATACAAATATACATTATAATATACTTTTGAGAGTATATATATTTGTATATACTTAGAGTATACAGTACTTATGAGTGTGTGTTTGTGTGTACACACACACACACACACACACACACTCATAAGTATACTATATATGGATGATATATATATATGGATAAATATTAAGTACATGTGCAGAGTGCAAAGTTTCTTTAACCATTGGAACCCTGAGGTGCCTCAGCAAAAGAAATTGAAGGGACCCCTAGTCCCTGTGGGGCCCCATAGGTTTCAGCCTAGTCTGCCTAACTAATAATATGGTCTTGATTGCTCACTTTGTTTTTGAACAGTCATATGACAACTTACAGACTGGCAAGTGCTGCTTGGCATACATTTTTGTGGCCTGTAGCCCACTTCTTCAAATGCATAACTGTAACAGAGACTTTTGTTCAGTAACATCTGTTTGGCTCTGAGCAACTTTCTTTTGTTTTTGGGGTGGCTATAAGGGCATTTGTCTTGCCTTTTGGTCCACTTAAGAGATGGTTCTGGAGAACTCATGGCCCATGTTCAGCCATTTGTCATTTTGTAGCCCAGAGAGCTATGGGGTGTCCCTTGATCACTTTTCTTTCCCATGCATGACACACCTTCCCTACGGGAGGTAGGGAACACATCTCTGGGTGAGGGGAGTGGAGAGACGATTCTGCCTCCCCAAATAAAGTTCATGCAGGTTTCTCATTTCCTGCTGGAAGTCTTAGGGAGAAGAAGGCCCCTTGATCAGGTTTGCTGGGGATGCTCTAACAATCCCGGCACAGATTACTCCTTACCTACTGGCTGTTAAGAAGCAAGGAAAGCTATCTTATTATATTGCTGGGATCAATGTGGACACATCTGTTTGGCTGACTGCCTCCCAGTTGAGCATCACCTTTGGCTATCAGGACCCAGAAGAAAGCATCCAATTTTTTAAAAAAAAATTACTTTGTGTATTTTTCTTTAAATATTTGTAGTTTGTACTACTGATACGGGGAGAATATGCAACTTCCAAAAGAACCATGTTGTTGTTCAAACTCAGACTGATCACTATAAACTGAGCAGTAATGAAACCTTGTTTCTGGAACTGGAATCTTTTAATTATTTAGAAACAGCATTTTTATGATGAGCATTTAAAACAGTTCAGTTATGTTGGGAATGAATTGTTCTGGAGCTCATATGCCACTGGGATATTTCCATGGATGAATTCAACAATAGTGTCTGAATCATTAGAGCGTGGTGACTTCCATCTTCTTACCCTATCTTTTCTGCTTTCTCTCACCACT
The DNA here is from genome assembly GCF_051106095.1 of Pogona vitticeps. Lineage (NCBI taxonomy): Eukaryota > Metazoa > Chordata > Lepidosauria > Squamata > Agamidae > Pogona > Pogona vitticeps. Next base: position 319,012,837 of record NC_135783.1, on the reverse strand, counting down.
AATAGACTCTAAGAATACCAAAGTTTAGCTCAATTTTGTGAAAGTATAGAAGTGCCCTTAGAACTTATTATAGCCTTGTGAGCCAAGAGGCGAGACGGTGTCACTGCTCGCGGGAGCGCCATACATTCTCACAAAGGAGACACAGAGAGAAGGGGGCTATGGACTCACGATGCCTCCAGAGGAAACCTCAGAGGAGTCCCTCCAGTGAGTGGAAGAGGAGGAACTGTCCCAAAGCTTGAGGAGGACGGGAGTAAGAGAAGAGCAGTTAGAAAAGGTGGGAAAGGGAAGTCAGGTGAGGAAGGAGACAGAAGCAGGGGAAAGAGAAGAGTTCGGAAGGGAAGAAACTTTACCTCCAGGTTGGGAATGGATCTGGTTACAAGATCCTTGGACCCACAAGTGGGAGAGACTGAAAGTACCCAGGGAGGAAGCCGACCATAGAAGAAGAGCAGTGATTCCCCGTAGACCATCTTCCTGGGGAGAAGCAGAGGAGAGACAGAGGAGAAAGAGATTAAGAGAGGAGAAAGAAAGAGTGGAACAGGAGAGAAGGGAAAGGAGTGAATGGCAAGTGTGGGAGATGAAGAAAAGGTCAGAGTAAAAAGGACCGGGAGATCTTGGAACCCGAGGAGCAGCCCAAGTGGGAAGACTTCCTAGGAGAGGCGTCTGTGTCCCTGTTGCCTATATAGACAGGGGCGATGATGAAAGAATGGTGACCTGTTGAACAGCCGGGCCCATGGAACTCGAGTTTTGGGAACCCCCTCGTTTTAGTAGAATGGAAGCCTCCTCCCACCCCCTTGGAGGGAGGAGAGAAAGACTATGTTCCAGTTTATGATAATTGTTTATTCAATAGTTCTAAAATAAATGTTCAATCGTTACCATTGCAAATGGTGTCTGTCTCTGATGAAGTTATTAGAGATAAAGAAGAACCACATAACCATCTAACCAACTTCTCACAATCCTCAGGATTTTGCACCAAAACAACTGGGAAGCTGTTGTCACTCACTGAATACAATGCTTGAGAGTCAGTCTTTGGGGAAATGCTGCCAGCTGGAGAACTTTATAATAGAATGCGATTTTTAGAAGCATACAGGATGAAACGACATCTGGGTGATACTTAAAACAAACTGACACCCACGCTTTGCACCAGCTAAATGCTTGCAGATATTAGATATGATTCTCTGGCGATGCTAAAATGTGGGGTAGCTGAAGTGAGTCAATGTTGAGTCGAACCTGACATCTCAGCTCTGTTTGTGACACGCAGAATGTTAATACTTCCACAGTTGGAAGGTGGAAAACAAGAGCAATGGAATGTCACAGGCTGGACAACTATTGCAGCCCAGATAGTGTACGTCTAACTCCAAAGTTTAATAAACATGGATCAGGGTGCATAATTATCCCTATTTTGTGATGCTATAGGCAATGAACAAAATTTATTTTGCTACCATCAATCTGTCGCATCACATGGTAGCTGCCTAGAATGGTCCAGTGGTTGCTCACCCAAAGTGTGGCACCTTGAAGATGCCTTAGAGTCCTGCTGTGATGTTGAAACAGGACAAGCCCGAAGTTGATAAGGCTCCCAAGCTACCCTTAATGCCATGATTACAAGAGTTATTACAAGAAAGCCTCCTACAGTGGCACTTCTGCCCTGAGGCCTGGTGACCCTAACTGCTACAGGCAATTTATGATGTAATAGCCAAATGTTTTAGGATACAGTATACAGTGGTGCCCCGCTTAACAATTACCCCACTTGACAACGAATCCGCTTCACAATGATTTTTTGCTTTTGCAAAATGATGTTTTAATGGGCAAAATCCACTTTGTGACGATCAGTTCCCTGCTTTGGGAACTGATTCTTCACCTTATGACAATCAAAACAGCTGATTGTCAGGTTTTCAAAATGGCCATTGGCTGTTCAAAATGGCTCCCCGCTGTGTTCAGGATGGATTTTTCACTGCACAGGCATCAGAAAATGGTCGCCCTGTGGAAGATCTTTGCTGGACACTGAGGTATTTTGCCCACTGGAACACATTGAACAGGTTTTCAATGCATTTCAATTGGCTTTTTTATTTCGCTTGACAAGGATTTCGCTCTACAGCGATTTCGCTGGAACGGATTATCCTCGTCAAGCGAGGCACCACTGTAAACTGATTTAGCTGGCTGAATAGCTTAGTGGTTTAGGTGTCTGGCTGCAGAGACTAAACCTGGGAATTTGATTTCCCATTAAGACTCCTGGGAAAAGAACCAGCCTGCGTAATCTTGGGCAAGCTGTACTGTTCCAGGATGACCCCAGAAGATGGGAACAGTGAATCACTTCTGAGTACTCTCTACCTGAAAAAGGCTTGTCATAAGTCAACATTATCTCGACAACACATGATGATTATTATAAATTGCTTTTCCTGAACACTTTTGTGCATTACCCCAATGCCTTGTGGTCACAGTAAACGTTTGGTGTCAAAATAAATTGACATCGCCTTTGTTCTTTTTTTTCTTTTCCTCTGTCTCATAAAAGAAAAAGAAAAGAAATCAGAACTACCAGATTAATGCCTATTGAGTAATTTCATGCTGAAAAGCGGGGGAACACTAATAATGTTTAGAAGGAGAAAGGTTTTTAAAAGAGAAAATTCTGCAGCTGTCTGTGACAACAAAGAGAGAAGTAACAGAGATACTCCCCATTGTGAGGAGAACTTTATCTCCCTGCAGCTTTTGAGCACAGGGAGGGAGGGATGGCAAGAGGACTGCATGGCAGATCTCTTTGCCTGTTAACAACACTCTGCTTACAACACCGCTGTCCTACATTCCCGGATAACAGGCCGAGGCCAGAAATAGGACTCACACAGTGAAAGAAGTTTCTTAATCCTTTCCGGGCTAAACAGAAATGTATGAGTGAACAGCCAATTCATAGAGCAAAGAATTATTACACAAGAGAAAATTGGGTCCACAAATCAAAAGTCAACTTCTCCTCTGTGAGGAAGAGAGGAAAAATCAGGCATAGGATGAGGGAGAGGGCTTTAAAAAAAGCTTGTTAACAATAGAGGCCTAGCTGGTGTAGTTAAATAGGTATTCTTGGGTTAAAGCTGACAAGAGTTAAAAATTAGAGTTGGTGCAGTACAACTAGAGTTTGAACATGCAAGTCTTTTCTCTTCAAAGCCAGCTGTTCCATTTGACTATAAGTGGCCACCTCAAGCAGTGACGTTGATATTTACAAACAGGCAGTAAATTATTTGTTATTTTAATTATTTCTGTTGAATTTTTACTTTCAATAAGAGGAGCTTGTCGATTTTTTTGCCCCAAGTATTGTTATTTTAATTATTTGATGCAATTCTTCATAAAAGCCTCTGGTTTATGAATCTGGAATGTTGTACTTTATCCACAATTCAAAAAGACAGAAATAGCCCAATATTGCTGCACAGAATCATTCCTATGTTTCCAGCAGGGAAAAGGATGCCTGAATGTTGATATTCTGTGAAATACCTTTTTATGTTTTTTTTTTCTTTTTTGAGAACTGTAGTAGTCTGAAGCTTTTAAGGAGAAAGCAGCTTCACAGTGAACCATAAAAGGATCACCAGAGGCAGAACCAGAGGAACAAATGATCAGTAGAAGGAAAGAAGGGGGATATGAGGGCTGGAGTGTGAACTGTATTGCATCCAGTATGAACAACAAACTTCCAGGTCAATCCACAGCCCCTTTGTGAGTGCTGCTTGTGATTTCAAATGTAATACAAACTGCAAATCAAACTGTAGCAAAGTTGAATCATTCGGATTTGGCTTTCTAGTGTAGTTGCATCCTTACACATGGTGGAGACTGCCTGCTGCGCCAGAAAAGCAATTGTGTATGTCACAGGCCCAACAGGACACTGGGTTCTACATTTTGTATGTTTAAAATTTAGTTTACTTCTAACATGAGAGATCATTCTGGTGTGGGTTGCATTTCAGGGGGACTTCTAGATAAGCGTTCCTAGGTCTGCCAGTCAAAATACACTGCACAACTATTACCTTTTTCTGTTTTGCGGCAGTCAGAAATACAGAAGAAGCAGATGGAAAACACAGCACACAAACTGAAGCTGATGATAGTATTATCATTAAATGATAAATTAACTACTGAACTTAAGATGAAAAGAGGCGAAATAAGTTCAAGGGTTTTTTTAATGCTATTTGGGGTAGATCTGTTGAATTTGTACTAGCGAAAGGAAAGGGGAAAGCCTCTAAACAACAATCAATACAATTTTGGAAAGGAAGATCACAATAAAAGTACAGTGGTGCCTCACTTAGCGAGGTTAATCCGTTCCGGATTAACCCTCGCTCAGCGAATCCATCGTTAAGTGAAACAAAAAAGCCCATAGGAACGTATTAAAACTGATTTAATACGTTCCTATGGACTTAAAACTCACTGTTCTGCGAGTTTCCTCCATTGCGGTGGCCATTTTGGATGCCTCATTAGCGAGGCAAAACAGCGGTCGCCATTTTGTTTTAGCGGCGGCCATTTTGGAACCGCCGATCAGCTGTTCACTATGCTTTGATCGCGTCCACGCGATGATCGCATAGCGAAAAAAGCCCATAGGGGCCATTGCTGAGCGAACACTCCAGCGATGGCCCAGGACCCCTCGTTGTGCGGTTTCATCGCATAGCGAAACGTTCGCTATGTGAGGCACCACTGTATTGTTCTAAGGAACCCCATGGGTATGGGGTGCACGGCAGTTTAGATTGTGTAGTAACTTTTGTATTTGTTTTTGTTCTGAAAAAAACAAAAAAGGAATCTTGTGTCATTGCATCTTTTTCCAGTGCAACTACTTTTTCATCTAAACCCTTTGGCATGGCCACTAAGTTCCAGTTCACCATCTTGAGCTAACACGAATGCTTTGAAGCTCCCTCTCCTTTCAGTTTATGCTGCCAACAGGTTCATTACAAAAATCTATCTCATAACTGGATTTCCTCTTTAACTGCTGCCTTCAAGTGTTCCCAGATTTATTGTCTTTTCCAGTTAATCTTACCTTCACACGATGTGCCCCAAACCAGCCGCAGATTCAATATTTTGGCCTGCAGATGTAGCTCAAATTTGATTTGATCTAGGACCCACTCTTTGGTCTTTCTGGCAGTCCAGGATATCTGCAAAACTCTCATCCAGCTCCATGTTTCAAATGAATACATTTTCTTCCTGTCAGCTTTCTTCACTGTACAGCTTTTACACCCATATCATATTTGCTGGTGTATAAGATGACTTTTTTGGCCCAAAAATATGCCTCCAAATGGGGGGGGGTCGTCTTATATACCGGGTGCACTTCAGTTAGGCCAGGAAGGAGCAGTTGCCATTGAGTGAGTGACGTGGGGCCGCACCGGTCGCGGAGGAAGGCAGGCGGGCAGGCAGGCGGTCAGTCCAGATGGAGGGAGAGAAGCAGAGCTGGCCATGCCTGAGCGGCATGGCCGGACAGCCACTTCCCCTCCTCCTCCTCCTCCACTGCCGCCGGCTGCCCGGCCGCTTCCCCTCCTCCTCGCCCTCCTTGCTGCTGAGCCACCTGCCCGCTCACCCGCCCGCCGCCGGATAGCCGCTTCCCCTCCTCCTCCTCCGCTGCCACCACCCGCCTGACTGCTTCCCCTCCTCCTCGCCCTCCTCGGGCCTTGTCACTGGCCATGAACTTCCAGGGTGGGCCCAGGCAGAGCCCCAGGCAGCTGCCGGTGGCACCGCAGCAGAGCCATCCACTCTATATTTTGAGTGGAAATGTTGGGGGGTCATCTTATACGCCCAGTCATCTTATATGCCGGCAAATACGGTACATAGGAATACAATAGTGTGAATGATCTTGGCCTTGCTCTCAAGAAATATGTCCTTCTACTTAGTGATATTTTCTAATTCCTTCATTGCTACCCTTCCCAGTCTCAGTCTTCTTTTGATTTCTTGGCTGCAGTCTCCATTCGGATTGATGATTGAACCTGGGTATACTAAATCTCTAACCATTTCAATTTCTTTATTGTCAGCATTAACAATGTGTAGTTCTTCTGTAGTCATGATTTTTGTCTTCTTAATGTTCAACTGCAATCCTGCCTTGGCATTTTCACTTTAGTTAAAAGTGGTTTCGAGTCATTGCTGCTTTCTGCCAGTAAGATGGTTACTGATATCTTAAATTACTGATGTTCTTCTGCCAGCTTTCACTCCTCCTTTATCTGAATCTAGCCTGGCTTTCCATATGATATGTTCTGCGTACAGATTGAACAGGGAAGGAGACAAAATGCACCCTTATCTCATACTTTTGCTTATACGAACTCATACTGCCTCTACATATGATTCCCCCCATCTGCTATAGACCTCCTAGGCTACTCTCCTCCATATTTTGTTTCATGACTCAGGCCATAGTTTTCTTAAAACAACAGAATTTATTAAACTTGTACTCAATTCAGGAACAGAAACATCTTTGAATGATATAGCACTTTTCTTTTTTATGCCCAAACCAGATTCAGTCTTTTCTCTATCATCATTAACTACTTCCCACACTTGTGTCTGGTGAGGTAGCCTCTTTTCTCCTGCTTACATGGAAGGACAACTCAAAGTAAGCCAAACAAGGGCTGGTATTAACACTTGGGGAGCAAGTTGGATAATCTTCCTTTCCCCCCCCCCCTTCTCTTTTCTGCCATGTGAGCCATTTGACAGGCCTTGTCCTCTGAGCCAGGGCTGAGAAACCGGAACTGAGGGTTCTTTCTCTTTTCTCTTCTCTCTTCCGAAGCACCCTTCTCGTCTCTCTTCTTTCTCTTTCTCCCCAAAAAGAGGGTTTGTATGGTGGCCTTGTGTTATACAGGCATTCAACCCTTATCTTGGGAACCCCCAGGATGACTCTGCTCCAGGGACCTCTCCTCTGGATGTACTCCCATTCTTCCTGAGGTTGAGATTCTCAAGATATCCACCTCAACCAGACAGGATTTCACCCTTGGTTCTTCTATAGCATCTCTGAAATTCTCCTGTTCCTTCTCCTCTATTTCCCCTTTCTGCATGGCTTCATTCCTTACCTCAGGTTTTCCCTCTTCTGAATTCTGGTTCTCCTTTTATATCTTCCTCCCTCTTCTCCTCTAGAGGTCTCTCTTCCCTTTCCCAGCTTTTTTTGTTTCCTTGCACTTTCTGCCTTTTCTCCCACTTCAAGTCCAACATGGCTCCAGGGGAGCTAGATGTGGGCAATTTTATTGGGTTTGGGGATTGGTGAGATGGCCTGGTGGCAGGGACCTTGGCATCTCTAGCCACTACCCTACACCATTTTCTGTCCTAATGGTAGATTCTTGTCCATGATACAAGTTACACATCAGGACAACCAAGTGCTGAGGCACACCCATTTCTTTCAGAACAACCCATAGTTTCTCATGATCTACACAGTCAAAGGCTTTGCTGATCATACACCAAAACAAAACATGCTTTTAAATCCAAATGGCTGGAAAGTAAAAGTAGGCAACAAAGTAGAACCAAATGTTATTGAAAAATTTGGCCTAGCCCTCAGAAACAAAGCAGGAGAACATCTCACAGAGTTTGTGAAGCCAACAATCTGTTTATTGAATGCTTCAGGCAACCAGACAACTGTACACATGGACATCATTAGCTGACCAATATAGTAATCAAGTAGATTGCATAATTGCAAGTTATAAATGGAGAAACGGTATTCTCTCTGCCAAAACAACATCAAGAGCAGATTGTGGTATTGACCATTGATAGTCAATATCAAAAAATTAGAGTAAGGCTCAAAAAGAAAAAGAAATAAACTCAATTGATTATGAACCAGAAAAAGTGTGGATTGAATCCAGAGATATTTACCAAGGAAGAATGCAAATGGACAATTCCCACAGTCGAAAAGAAGTACGGAGCCTATATGGATGACTGAAGAAATGCTTTAAATTGTTAAGGACAAGCAAGAAGCAAACATAAAAGGAGAAAGAAGCCAACTTTTCAGCGACTACAGTGGTACCTCCACTTATGACCATAATCCGTTCCAAAAGATGGATGTAACTCGAAATCGTCGTAAGTCAAACCACCATTTCCCATAGGAATGCATTGAAATGCAATTAATCTGTTCCAGCTAAAGAAAAAAATCACCAAAAAAATACACTGCAAGACTCATTGGAAATGTGATTAATCCCTTCTGGTCAAAGGGGGGGGGGAGAGAAAAGAAAAGCAATCAAGCATGCAAGACCCATTGGAAATGCACAGAAAACAAACGGAGCTGATTGGAAATGCACAGAGAACAAAGGGGGCAGGTCGGAAATGCAAAGAAAACAGGAAAAACAGGGAAAGCATGCAGGACCCATCGGAAATAGCACCCCCCAAAAAAGCAACCAACCCCCCCAAGACCCATCAGAAATGGGGGGGAGCAAAAAAACAAACAAATGCCCTGAGACCCATCAGAAATAGGGAGCCCCCAAAAAGCAACCAAACCTCCCAAGACCCATTGGAAATGGGGGGAACCCAAAACACAAACAAAAACACCCAGAACAGTTTTAAAAAGCAGAAAACAGTACCTTACCTTACAAGGCAGCCCGAAGCCTCCCTGCAAACACACACATGCTCTCAGAAGCAGAAGGAGGCAGTCCCAAGCCTCCTCCAACACATACTTTCTAACTGCTGGGTCAAAAGAGCTACAAAGAAGCAGCCTCATCGTCACCTACAGTTAGCAATTTGAATTTCCCACCCTTTCCCCTGCCTTTTTCTGTTCACAAGAGGAAGCTCCAGTCTCAAGTAGAAGCAAAATTTTGCGGCCGGAGCTAGTCGTAACTTGAAATGGTCATAAGTAGGGATGTTCGTAAGTCGAGGCACCACTGTATCAAAAAAGAGACAAAGAGAACTATTGTAATAATCAGTTTAATAATCAATAGAAGAGACCAACAAAAAACTTTGGCTTGTTCTAAAAGAAATGGGTGTGATTCAGCACTTGACTGTCCAAATGCGTAAGCTATATTGTGAACAAGAAGCTACTGTTAGGACAGAATATGTAGAAAAAGAACAGTTGTTCACAGTTAGAGGTTAGAGACAAATGTATATTTTATCCTCGCATCTGTCAATGTGTGTGCAGAACATATTGTACAGAAAGCTAGATAAGTTTCAGATGAAGGAGGGGTAGAACTTAGTGGAAGAAATATGAATAATTTAAGATATGCAGATGATACCATATTACTGGAGGAAAGCAGCAATGACTTGAAATGAAGGTGAAAGAAGAAAATGTAGAGATGGGACAGCAGTTGACTATTAAGAAGACAAAAATCATGACTACAAAAGAACTCCATAACTTAAAGGCTGACAATGAAGAAACTGAAGTTGTAAGATTTTGAAAACCTCTGTTCACTCATCAGTCCAAATGGAGACTGAAGCCAAGAAACTAAAGGAATACCGAAAACACACAGAAGGGCAACAATGAAGTATCTCGAAAAGATCCTCAGGTGCAAGGAAGTGTCACTGGAGACCATGACTGAAACTGCATGATGGCAATAAACTGCAGGAAATGTAGTTGATACAGGTTAACTGCAGACAGGCTTGACCCCACTTGTAACACATGCCCATGCTGTATAACTTTTTTCTATGTTTTACTGCAAAATTTTGATACAGAGGAGATGTGTGCACTGTCTTTGTGGAGTTATCAAGGCTGGGCACAATGTCACATGATGGGATCTTAATGACCCTCATTCCTGCCCCTCTTCCATGCTGATGAATCTTTAGAAGTGCAGTTTTAAGCATATGTGTGTTTTTTTTTTTTTAATGATCCTCTGCATGGGCAAATCCTGTAGATGCACAAAGGATGGGGGCAGGCAGGAAATCAAAGTCATGACAGCAGGGAGTGATCAAGGGAGGAGCAAGGGGGGATGGTGAACAGGGAGGGGAAACAGGGGACAGACAACGGGCAGGAAAAAAGGAGCAGTCCTGTACCCAAGATTGTAGCGTGTCTCTGAACAAGTGAACAAATCAGAGCAGAAAAGAACCACGCAGTGAGTTATTTCAAAGCCCTGTATGCCTTGGTGTGGTGTGCTAAAACAGGAATTGATGTGGATTTGATTCTGTCCTTTTGGACCAAGGCCAAGATCATCCACACATTTGTATTCCAAATTACTATATATGGTTGTGAAAGCTAGAGAGTTTTTAAAAAGTCCACGGGGGGGGTGGGGGGTGGGAATCAAAATACAGTGCTGGAGGAAAGCTTTGCAGGATACCCAGGTCAGCCAGAAAGAAGAGCAAGGTGATTGTAGATCAAAACAAGTACTAGAAATAAAAATGAGAAAACTGGAGCGGTCATATTTTGGTGCATCAAAAGAAGACAAGACTTGTTGGAAAAGACGTAATGCTAGGAAAAGCTGAAGGCAGCACGTTGTTGTTGTTTAGTCGTTAAGTTGTGTCCGGCTCTTCGTGACCCCATGGATCAGAGCACTCCAGGCCCTACTGTCTTCCACTGCCTCCCTTCAGGTTGGTAGCTTCAATGACACTGTCCAAACATCTCATCCTCTGTCGTCCCCTTCTCCTCTTGCTTTCACACTTTCCCAACATCAGGGTCTTTTCCAGGGAATCTTCTCTTCTCATGAGATGGCCAAAGTATTGGAGCCTCAGCTTCAGGATCTGTCCTTCCAGTGAGCACTCAGGGTTGATTTCCTTCAGAAAGGATAGGTTTGTTCTCGTTGCAGTCCAGGGGACTCTCAAGATTCTCTTCCAGCACCACAATTCAAAAGCATCAATTCTTCAGCAGTCAGCCTTCTTTATGGTCCAGCTCTCTCTTCCATACTACTGGAAAAACCATAGCTTTGATTATACGGACCTTTGTTGGCAAGGTGATATATCTGCTGTTTACGATGGTGTCTAGGTTTGTCATCGCTTTCCTCCCAAGAAGCAGGTGTTTTTTAATTTCATGGCTGCTGTCACCATCTGCAGTGATCATGGAGCCCAAGAAGGTAAAATCTGTCACTGCCTCCATATCTTCCCCTTGGTGGAGGGTGATGGGGCCGGTGGCCAAGATCTTAGGTTTTTTGATGTTGAGCTTCAGACCATTTTTTATGCTCTCCTCTTTCACCTTCATTAAGAGGTTCTTTAATTCCTCCTCACTTTCTGCCATCAGAGTGGAATCATTCGCATATCTGAGGTTATTGATACAGTATTTCTTCCGGCAATCTTAATTCCGGTTTGGGATTCATCCAGTCCAGCCTTTCACATGATGTATTCTTCATATAAGTTAAATAATATGATTTAATACCACCCAAATCTACTCATATCACACAGTCTAGCAGGAGGTGAGGCTGAGGAGCCTAATGCTGAGGGAGGCCCAGAAGGAAAAAACAAGAAACCGAGCCTTCTCGACAGTGGCTCCTTGCCTTTGGAATGGCCTCTCTTCTGAGATCCATATGGTCCCTTTGCTGGGCACTTTCAAATGCCAACTGAAAACCTGGCTATTCAGGCAAGCCTTAGGCAGGGCACAAATTCAATCAATCAATCAATCAATCAATCAATCAATCAATCAATCAATCAATAAGCAGGGAGACAATATACAGCCTTGTCGTATTCCTGAAAGCAGCACGAAGGAAGATTAAATATGAGACAGAGTAACTCAATGAAGGAATGCCCAGTCTTGAGTTTACAAGAGCTGAGCAGAGCTGTTAATGATGGGATATTTTGGAAGTCAGTCAGTCATTGGGTTGCCATAGGTTGGAGGTGACTTAATAGCAAAAGAGCAGCGGATGTGGAATAAAGCACCCCCCCCCCCCAAAAGTAGCATGTTGCATTCCATTCCCTAAACTGCAGAGGCTCTTTCTGAAAAATGCTCTCAAGGCAAGCTCATGACATCATATAAGCAGGTTGACCATAAATAACTTCATGGGAGATGTGAAACAATAGTACAGTAGCAGCTTAATTCATGTGCATGCAGCGTTAAAGCACTGAGGGTGGCTGACCCTTAAGGATCAGCCCAAAGATGCTACTAGGATTTACAAACCTATTGTAAATCCTGTGCATCTGATTATCCCCTACACATGCTTCCCATGGGGCAACTGACGCTCTATATCTACTTTTCTCACCTTCCCCTCTGCTTTTAGTCTTTGTTTTGGTTCATAGATCTTGTACCAACGGAGCATGACGACAGAGAGGGAGAGTGTAGTGGAGAGTTACACAAACTTGCAATTTATTTTTCTTCCTGATTAAGTGAAGTAATTCTTGGCCACTGAAGCATGTTTTGGTAAAGCTCAGCTTGAAACTTTATGAAAGGAAGAAAGTATGCAACAATCTAAAAGACTAATTTTGTCCACTTGGAATCTTTGTACTTAGTTTTACTGCTGGAAAATTCAGTAAATCATGTTTTTATTCACAGGGTTTTTAAGGTGTAAATTCTTCAGGTGTGGTTTACCATTGCCTTCTTAAGGACAGTACTAGCAAGAGTACTGTGATATAATGGCAGATAGAAAAAGAATTACAACAGAGCTTATTAAAACAGGAAGGAGACATCAAGCAAGGGCTGAAACTGTCCAGACATTTGGACTAGATCAGCACTTTTAGACTTGCAAAGGAGGGAGACAACAGGTGGAGAAGGAGAGGGAGCACTGAAGGCACACCAGTGAGTGGCAAACCCCACAGGCAGAATTCACCCTGAAAGAAGCATTCACACATGCCGATGTGATTAAAAATAAATTGATTTTACATCCAAATTAAAATAAATGACCCTCTGGAGGAGAAATATAGTACTTTGCTTCCAATCTAATTAACACAATTCTCTGTCAAAATGTTCTGCACTTCCATGTGTGTCATGTGTGTCATCTTTTAAAAAAATCAATTTAAATCATGCCAAACCTGATTCAAATGAAGCTTTTTCTCCTAGTGCAACTGCATTCTATTAATATTCCAGATGTAACTAAGTCCAGTGTCTTGATCCTCATCATAATTGAACTACAGAGCTGGAAGGAACCCTATGAATCGCTGAGACAAGCTCCTGTCAAGGAGGCACAGTGGGAAACTGAATTTCCAACCTCTGTCTCTACAGATAACAAAGCCTCTCTTCGTTTCACTGACACATTCAAGCTGCCTCACCATCTTAAAGTGTGTATCTAAGATAATTTTGGGAAAGTGGAAGACAGCAGGAAAAGAGGAAGACCAAATCTAAGATGGATTGACTCAATAAAGAGACAACAACCTTGAGTTTGCAAGAGATGAGCAGGTCTGTTAATCAGAGGCCCCTTTGGAAGCAGCAAGTGCATAACTCCAGGTAACTCCAGGGTGGATTTGATTTAAATCAAATTAATTTAAATGCCATTTTAAATCATGATTTCAATTTTTTTTTTAAAAAAACAGATTTTTGACAATTTAAATAGAAATTATTTTTAAAACATTTAAATCTGATTTAAATCAATTTGATTTAAAAATCATGGGTTTTATCCACCCTCTGGAACTTGGAAGCAACTTGCCTTAACAAGCGGCTTAACAACTACAACTACATCTTACCTGACAATTTCAAACACAGAGCTGAAAAAACCAATTTGTGTCAATACAAAAGAAGGCACAAATAAAGCCGTTACAAAGATGTGTTCTGAAGCATTATGGGAGGGTAGCACTTTCTTGAGTTCCCAGAGGATTATCTCTACTTTATTGAATAGCTGTGTGCTGCTTCATACTACTCAAGACATTACACAATGATATAGATTAAGTCATCAAGCTATGACTTGTTATCAGTGTGGAAGTATGAACCTGCCCTGAGTCATCCAGCAAAAGCAAGATCATGGCCTCTCTCTTGTCCTGTTTCCAGACATGCAGTTTCCCCCCAAATTATAGAGCAATTCGCTTGAAGTCTGTAGACAGATGGGCAGATGGAGTGCAAATTGTAGGGTTACCTTTGCCTCTTTTGCTTCTTCCCCAGACAGAGGCATTGTGGCTCTGACAGGTTCACTAAAGTGTGGTGTTTCTTGCCATGAAGATGCCACAGTCAAAGAGAGAAATTTCTCCTGTTGAATGCCTTTCTTTATGGCACCGAGACTGGATGAGGAAAAGAAAAGTTGTTGTGAGTAGCTAAGCCTTTGACCTATACCAAGACGTGGGGAAAGTTCCTTACCAGTGGTCATCCTGGCTGGGAGGCTATGGGATTTGTAGTCCAAAGAAAGAAAGAAAAAGAAACACTGATTTTCCAAAGCTCTGTTTATGATTATGAAACCTCATTGTGTCATATTCGTTGGTGATTTTTAAAAAAAGTTTCTGCCCTACCATCTACAAGGTATGTCTGATGCGGGAGAAGACTTTCTTCCTAGCTGCCCCTCGGCTCTGGAACTCTGTTTTAGGGATGCCTGTTTAGTCATCTCCCAGCTGACTTTCAGCTGGCTGGTAAATTATTGTTTCTCACAGATTTTTGTTTTGTTTGTTTTCTATTCATCTTTGTGTGACTCAGGTTTAATTGCCTATAGTTTGGCTCAGTAAAACAATGGGTCAATTACATTCTCATTCTCTCTCAGTTGGTGGGTACCTTGAAGCCTTCCATCTGAGGAAGCCTTCCTATGGGTAAAATCATAGAAAAGTCTGGATTGGTTGCCCTTTTTAAACTACAGGAGGGCTTGCATCATGTGCAGTGACAGGAGTTGCTGCAAATCCTATCTATTTTTTTTTTTTTTTGGAGTGTGTAATTTTGGTCCAGGTATTCTCATCAAAAAACAGCAGTTTAAGGCTTTGTAGCTCTGTTCTAACTATGGTTGTCTCACGCCAGTTCAGTTTCCTCACCTGTTACTACCTCTAAGCTCCTATGTGTACTTGTATTGTTTGACACTTCAACATCTGGTGAGTCTGCTGTGTTTTTATCAGCACGTTCCTGAAGACTTGCTGTGATATATGGAAATAGTGCCTGACATGGATGCTGTTCTCTTTGTGCAGGGATTTTTTCTCTCATCATGGGAAGAACAGGCGACTGAAAGCTCCCACAGAGGGGAAACATAACTGCATGAAAAATTCTGTACAAGGAGGCACTAAATTTCATGTTCACAGGGAACAAAATAAGAAGCATTTAACAAAGTGCTGAAAATTGATAGTCCAAAACCAAAACCATTATTAACACAAGTACACAAAATTGAAAACAAGCCTCCAGAATCTTCTGATCTCTTCATCAGGCTAGGTCAGGAATGCACAACCTTGGCAGAGTCTCAGGACCACCCAAAATGGGATGGAAGGAGGAAGAATTGCCTGGAGTACAGGTCCTTACAAACAATTGGTGGGTTTCAGGTGTTAAATACTGTGAATTGCTATTCCTGCAGGATCTCCCCACTCCCCCCCATGGGGAAAACCATTTTTGATGGTGGTGATTGTCTCATGGGACTCTGTATGCTTCCCTAGTCTAATGCTAAGGAATGGGATGAAGCTAATGTTGGAAGTCATCACGTCTGCAAATAGAATTTAGATGGGGTGATTTCTAGAGAGATGCCATAGTAGCTTTCTGTTGCATAAACAATGAACAGAGTCATTGTGAAGATTAAGAAATGCCTTATTATGGCATAGGTTTCAGTGAACAATGTCTCCTTCATCAGAGGGATAAATGTTAAGCTGAAGTTGACAATCCATCCCTCACTCTTGCCAAATGTGTATATATACACCTGCTGACTTCAGATGAATGTGTCATATTCTTGATGAAGTGATCAATGTACACACAGGCTTATGCCATAATAATCCATTTCTTATCGCTAAGGGGCCACAAGACACTTTGTGATTTCAGACAGCATATAGAAAGAAGCACAAGCTTAGGTGATATGCGTCCTTCAGGTTACATTTAGGGCTATTGATTGACACGCTCCCCCCCCCATTCACCCATTTCTGAATATTTTAAATTCACTTGTTACTCTGACCTGCTTCCAGAATCACATATACTGTACACTGAGAATGGAAACTAAATGAGCTGAAATCTCTCAGGAAAAGATACCAGGATCATAGCAGAGATCTCAGGGAAAATGTCAGCAGAGTGCTATAGCAGTGGGAAAAATCAATCTCAGTGTTTGGAATGAAATTAAAAGCAGAACAGCAAATATCATAGCAGGTCTATATAAATCTACAGTATGTTCACAGTTAGAATATTGTGTGAGGTTCTGGTTCCCCTTCTCATGAAGAGTATCACACCACGTTGACTGAAAAGGGCAACTAAAATCATGTACAGACCAAAGGCTTTAAAACATTGTGGCTTTCTAGTTTGTGGGGTGGGGAGGGGTCAAAGGGCAAAGGCTAGCCATGTTGACAGAAGCATTCTGGAAATCCCAGCCCTGGCTGTGTTTGTGGGCTCTGGAAAGAACTGGATCTTTATTCCACCCCTTTTGCAATTAAGCAGCCTCTGGAGGGGCCAGATTACAATTCCCACTGACTGCGCTGGCTGTGGATGTATTACTTTGGCACATACAGAAGGCACTGAGCTGAGGGTGGATGCTTTTGCTGATCGAAGGAGGCAGTCCTGATGTCCTTATAAATCTTGAGCTCCACTATCTTTGATAGTGACTTATCTGAAAGATACAGTAATGGCAGAATGAGCAGCTGCTTTTTCTCAGTCCCTCTTTTGAAGCTGGTAAAGTCTTTAGACATGCATATGCACGTAATCAGCAGGCTTCTTTACAAAAAGACAAGGAAGGAAAAAGGCCTCTTTAAGTTGCTTACTCAGTCTCTTCTACAATTGGGCTTCTCAGACAATTGACTTCTGATGTATGTTCTAGGAGGAAGAGGTAGAAAAACTTGAAAGTTGGCAGCAGGCAATTTTCTAAAAGGTCTGCACCTGGAGAAGAATTTGCTGCCCAGACTCCTCGCGCCTCCTGCAATTTATAAAAGCGAAGGAGCCAAGGGGATCATTTGTAGCTGATAATTGGGTAGTAGGCTTTGCAGCATGCGAGCATTCACCCATAACATCTCTATTCAGAAGGGAAGGTGACATTATTTGCACCTTCCTTTATTGGCAGATCTTGATGATAGCTATGCCACCCAGTTCACAGACCCGTGTCTTATCTGCCCAAAGAGCAGATTCTGTGTATTCTTTCTGCAATGTATCATGCACAGTAAATAAAGTCGACTCATATGTTACTCCCATCCTGGGAAAAAAAAGACAAGGAGTGGCATATTTCTCTTCACCAGGCTAGGGAATACAAAAAAGGGGGATAGGATGAGGAAAAATAGAAAAACAACAACAACAACAACAACAACAACAACAACAACAACAACAACAACAACAACAACAACAACAACAACAACAACAATAATAATAATAATAATAATAATAATAATAATAATAATAATAATAATAATAATAATAATAATAATAATAATAATAATAATAATAATAATAATAATAATAATAATAATAGATCAGCTATGTTCATGAGTTCAACTAGACCACAGCTTGGAAAAATTACTTGTTTACTACAACACCCCAAATCCTCCCGCCAGCAGTTGATCCTGCCTGGGGGTTTAGAGGAACTATAATGCAAAAAGGCAACTCTGAATTAGATTATCAGGATGGAGATCACAAAGGAAATTAATCTCTGGTAAATGTGTGCTGGTGTAAGTGTGGCACTGTAAAACAGTTGTAAAGTTCTTACCCAGACAGAGTTAATCATATGTAAATCTTGTTGGACTCAATAGAACGAAGTAGTTGTGGCTAATTTAACTTGATCTCAGTCAGTGCTTGGATGTGAAAAGTGATTAACTCCATTGGCAGGATTAATCACTTTTATAAGAGGAACCATTTTGTCATTCTGAAGAAGGGGAATTCCTGAATGAAAAGTGTAGGTTCCAGCCTACTGTTTCACAAAAACTCCCATAAACCTCAGCTATAACACTACCTGGGGAGTGTGGGAGTTTCATTCCATCACATCTACATTACATCAGGGGGTAAAAGCTGGTCTAGTCTTCTCTGTCAAGTCACATTCAATTTATAGCAGCCCAGTTAAAGGTTACCATAAGTTGGAATCAACTTGAGAGCATGCAATTATTTATTATTGTTGCTAATGCTATCCTGCTCCCCCCTGGTGAATTTCCATGGCCAAGCAGGGATTTGATACCAAAATCTCCTGGGTCTTAGTCCATCACTCTGTCCACTACATCACACTGGTTCTTCAACTGTAGCTTTTCCTAATAATAATTGCATGCCATCAAGTTGATTCCAACTATGCAGCTTGCCCATGGCTACACAGGTTGGTTCTTTCAGGAGGCACAGTAGGTATTCCAACCTTTAATCTCTGGTTCAACTGAAAGATACCTGAATACTGAGTCATTCAACTAGCTGCTCTAGTCATCCCTAGTTAGTTATGTGTCATCAAGCTGGCATTGACTTATAGCAACCCTAATAGGGCTTTTCAAGGCAAGTGAGATGTTTAGGAAGTGGTTTTGCCAGTTCCATTCCCCCAGTGAATTTACATGGCCAAGTGGAGATTCAAACCTAGTCCACCACTCTACACATTATGCCACACTGGGTCTTTCCTAGTGACTTCTAAATTGAGTAATTTCATTTTCCCTCCCAGAACATGGACACAGCACCTATGCTTTATTAATGATTTCGCTTTCTAATTTTCCCATCTCAAGAAACATCAACCTTTTATCCCAACTACATCAATGGAACAAAATGCACATTAACATCTGAAATAATTGGGTAACAAGTCATGCATACCGATGTAAGGCCAGATTTTATAGCCACTAGATCATACTTTGCTTCCACAAAATTGTCATGCTGAGCCTTGTGGCGCACTGGTTAAACTGCCGTACTGCAGCCAAAACTGTGCTCACAATGTGGGGCTCAATCCTGGGTAACTGGCTCAAGGTTCACTCAGCTTTCCATCTTTCTGAGGTCAAAAAAAGGAGCACCAAGCTCACTGAGGGAGTGGAAACGTGTATCCTGCATAATTAACTTGTAAACCACCTAGAGAGTGCTTTAAACATTATGGGGTTGGTATATAAGTAGCACATTCACTCCCTCCCCCTTTTTGCCCTGCAGAATTGAGAGGAAGCAGTGTCCCTCCCCATGCAACCCCTTGAGTGTTTTACAAACAAGCTGTAAGATGGGAAATCCCCCTAGAGCAATTTTTGGGGGCAACATGGAAAATGACAGGAGGAAAGTCAGGGAAAACAAGCTATATTGTACTAGTGACTGGGGGGCTTGCATGATGTTGCCTTTCAAACAAAATCTACAAGGAAATAAGAAATCAGACATATTCCATCCCTTGGTATGATTTATCTTCACAGCTTTGTCAGAAGCCTGACTGCCATGTTCTGTAGGTTTCAGAATGAATAATGAAATTTCTTGACAGTCTCCTGGACTGCAAGGAGATCAAACCTATCTGTTCTGAAGGAAATCGACCCTGAGTGCTCACTGGAAGGACAGATCCTGAAGCTGAGGCCCCAATACTTTGGCCATCTCATGAGAAGAGAAGACTCCCTGGAAAAGACCCTGATGTTAGGAAAGTGTGAAGGCAGGAGGAGAAGGGGATGACAGAGGATGAGATGGTTGGACAGTGTCATCGAAGCTACCAACATGAATTTGACCCAACTCCAGGAGGCAGTGGAAGACAGGAGGGCCTGGCGTGCTCTGGTCCATGGGGTCACAAAGATTCGGACATGACTTAATGACTAAACAACAGCAACAATGAAAGCCACAATCTGCAAATGCTATGGTTATCCACTGTGAAATTATGAAGGAAAACGTGATGTTTGCTAAGTCTGACTTTTCTCTGGAAGGTGTACCTCTGCTTGGCAGATGTTCATAAGATTGTTTAGGATTTGGAAAAAGCAAACACGGAGAAGATTTTCTCCTTTTCTTCTAATACTGCCCTTCAGATTCATTGATGATGGATGGATGGACAGTCAGGAGAAAACACATGGAGGGACTGCACTCCCCAGTGATGGCAGTGCTATATTCCAATGTCTGTAACTGATAGTCATGTGGAAAAGTAGCTTAAGAAGGGAGCAACTTCAGTCCAAAAAAAGAGTGCAGGAGGAAGTGGTGTTTAATGGTTGTTGTGGGTTTTTCGGGCTTCTTGGCCATGTTCTGAAGGTGATTCTTCCTAACGTTTCGCCAATCTCTGTGGCCGGCATCTTCAGAGGATAGCAAACTGTGTTCTGGGTAGGCTTGAGAGTGGAGTATTTATGGCTGTGAGAAAGCTAGTTTGTGAGATAGGCTATTGTCCTAATCAGGAGATGGTTGATTAGTGTGTTTTGTTGTGGGTGTATTGTTTAATAAGGAGGGGAGATTATCTGTCCCTGTGGTTGATGGGTGTCATTAGCTGGTCTTTTGTGTGTAGTAATCCCCTGACTTTGTGGCTGGGTGGAGTTCGTTGACCTTTTGCACTCTGTGTTTTTGAGAGCTGGGAGCCAGGTTTTGTTGAGCTTCATACTTTCCTCCTTCCGGTTGAAGTTTTGTTGATGCTTGTGGATTTCAATGGCTTCCCTGTGCAGTCTGACGTAATGATTGCTGGTGTTGTCCAGTATTTCAGTATTTTGAAATAAAATTTCATGTCCAGTTTGTTTTAGGGCATGTTCAGCTACTGCAGATTTTTCTGGTTGTTTTAGTCTGCAGTGTCTCTCATATTCTTTGATTCTGGTGTGGATGCTTCGTTTTGTGGTTCCAATGTATACCTGGCCACAACTGCAAGGTATCCGGTATACTCCAAGAAAACAACACCGAACTGAAGAAGAAAAACAGCCACCCACAAACAAAGTATTTCTGCCATACATCAAAGGGGCCACAGACCGCATGGGGAAACTTCTGGAAAAACACAACTTACAAACAGTATTCAAGCCCACCACAAAAATACAACAAATGTTACGGTCAGCAAAGGACAGAAGGGACCCCCTCAACATGCTTACTTAAAATTTCTACAAATAAGTTAATCCCACCAACACCAACACCATATACCCTAATCTCATTTTGTCCCTCATCATATGGAAACAAACCAGCAACAATGTCCTGATGATTTTCCTCTAGGCCTGACTACTTTCTATTATAAAAGCATGGAAGTAAATATAAGTGGTTTCCCGATCATGAAGCAGCTGTTTGCCAAGGGCTTCCGTGCCTGTAGAACACAGCCCAAACTGTGCTGAAGAAGATCAGTTCCCCTTTCTTGTCCTAACGGTTTCCATAGCAACAAGCAGGTATTAGTAATGAACCATAAGGGCTATGGCTTGGAAGAAATGTGTGACTAACGTGCTTCCATATTCTGCTCTTCCCAGCTGCTAGGGAAATTTTTTTTCTGTGTGGTTTGAGAGTAACACAACTGGGATGCGCACCAATTGGGCTGCTGTTGCTTCTCCCGTAGATCAAGCATCCATATCCTCTGGCCGCACATTGCACCTAAGTATCCAAAGGCACTTGGCAGATACCATATTGCCCATTTGCTCCAATGTATCGCAATCTCAGATTCATAACTTCCCTTTGGACACTCATTCATGTTCAAAGCCATGGAATACATATGAATAAGCTCTTCAGATACTGATTCAGAACCTTTCATATCTTGCATTCCACCAATCAGTGCATCAAAGAACCTGGATCTTACCATGATAGGTGCAAAAATCCACTGCCATTGTATCTCTTCACAGGTATTCTGTTACTTTAGTTAAAAATGTTTACAGTACTTTATTTTATTAAATATTTACAATATTTAAAATATTTACAACTCACCTTTCTTCTCAAGAGCAGCCCCTTTTTTCAGAAAACCTCTTTTCAGCAGCCAGTTACTGAGGAAAAGCCTGCATGAAGAGAAAGGTGAAAAGGTGCCTGTGGAAACACAGCACAGAGGAGGCCAGCCTTAGCTCCCGGGGGAAGTACCCTGTTTCCCCGAAAATAAGACCTAACCTAAAAATAAGCCCTAGTATGATTTTTCAGGATGCTCGTAATATAAGCCCTACCCTCAAAATAACCCTCAGGTAAGTGAAACCCCACCTTCCACCATTGTGCAGCAACCAGAAGAAAATGACATGACTGAATAAATGTAGATGGTTGTCCTTGAAAAAAAAACACATCCCTTAAAATAAGCCCTAATGTGTTTTTAGGAGCAAAAATTAATATAAGACCCTTTCTTATTTTCAGGGAAACACGGTAGTTCCACTGGTTGTTTTAGTCTGCAGTGTCTCTCATGTTCTTTGAGGGGACAGAGAAGGCCCTCACGAAACACAGCTGTGAGGGTGGCAGACTGAGAGAAAAGTCTCCCCTCTTTTTTTAAAAAAAACAGCAGATTTTATTTTTCAGGTAGCTTGGACCCAAGCCATTTAGGGCTTTATAGGTCAAAACCAGCACCTTCTTCATTGCCATCGCTGCCATGAAGGAGTGGGTCTTTCAGTGTGCTACAGCCCATGTTTGTTCTGATTCACTCCTTGTTTTCCATCATTGTTACTCCAGTCTTCATCCCATTCATTTCATCACCCCCAGTTCCATAGTAAACCAGAGGGCCAGTCTAGCTCCACTCCATGTGAGAGGACTTTAGAAGCAATTGTGTCTACTACCCTGCAAATTTTCCAATTTCAAAGGTCAACCAGGTCCTCAAAAGGATTGTCTGCCAAGGTGAAAAAAAAACCCTCCTTAAGAGCTGTAAGGAAACCATTCAGATCCATAAATAAAACTAATAAAACTAATAAAACTAACAATGACAATGACGACGACGACGACGACGACAACAACAACAACAACAACAACAACAACAACAACAACAATAACAACAACAACAACAACAACAACAACAACAACAATAATAATAATAATAATAATAATAATAATAATAATAATAATAATAATAATAATAATAATAATAATAATAATAATAATAATAATCCATCAGCCTCCTGAGACAACCATCTTAAAAGTTCCCCAAATGCTGAAGAAGGCCTGACTTCCAGTCTAAACCCCACCAGGTAGTGATCTGTCCATGAAGCTGGAACCACAGAAAGTTCATCTACACCCAGATCAACACCTCCCTCAGTTAAAAGAAAAGGTCTAAAGTGTCCCCTGCAGCATGGGTGGGCCACTTAGCTTCATATAGACTACATAAAGCTTGACTTCATGCCTCATGTCCTGGTGTCACAGAGATACGCCTTTTGGTGCCATTTGTTTCTATTTCTTTGATTAGTTATAAGTTCATTATTATATGTTTGCTTATTTTAATATGCTGTAAACCACCCAGAATAGTGCATTTCACTAATGGGGCAGTACATAAATCAAATAAATAAAATCCTGAGCTACTCCTAACAAAGTGGCCTCAGCATGGATATTGAAATCACAACAATCCTCAGGTACTCTAACAGCAATCCTGAGGCCAGCTTGGCTAGCTCAGGACAGGAGACTGTTGAGCAGCAGGATGGGATATACCAACAGAATCCATGTTCTTTCCTGAACTTGCACTTTGAGATATAAACACTCAAACCCAGATGTGAAGGAGTGGTAGACCCAAAGGAGAAAGAACAGAGTGAGCCTCCCCTCAGCTAGAGACATCTGAGCAGGAGAGAGATATAGAAGTAGGGAAGACAAGAGAAAGTGAGGAGCTGAATGTGGAGGAAGGGAAAAGAAGGGAATCAAAGGGAAAGAGGAGAAGATTGAAATCTGTCTGGTGGAAGAGAGAGAGGGAGAAAAAGAAGAGGAATTAATTTTTTCTATGTGGGAGGAGGAGATAAGGGAACAAAGTGGGAGGAGACAGTTCAATATACCAAGAGGAAGGAGAAGGAAGGAGGGAGAGGAACGAGAGGGAGAGAACACAAATATGATAGAATGCATGGGTTGTTGGAGAACTTCCCTAATTTGAAGGTAGGAGGGTTGCTGCCTGACCTGGACAAGTCTAAAGAAAAGAAGACATCGGCAGAAGCTCTAGAATGGACGGTCGTGATCTTTCCACGGGGACGAGGTCACTTGAGGAAGGTGATTCAGCTGGACCCTTCCTTCAGCCATCCACCGCCAGATGGAGATTGGGCCAGACACCTTTGTTGTGGAACAATACGTGCGGTCCAGATTGCTTCACTGAGGAAGCCCACCGATCAGGAACGTTTTGGGACAGCCCAAATGAATCTTGTCAATTTACAGACAGAGTTATCATCCTTGCAATTTGGACAGTTACCAGATCTCAGTTGTTTTGAACCAATAAAAGTTGTAAACTCACTTAATGTTAAATTAAATAAATCTGTTAAGGTTCAAAAAGAGACTCAGTCATCATTTCCCGCCAAAAAAAGAGGAACCGCTTCAGATCTTTAATGAACCCAGTCACACCAGAAAATTGGGGAATAAAAGAAATGGAATCACAACAGACCACTGCAACTCTGCCTCCTCGCCCCCAAGGGTCTTGCCTACTGCTGTACAGAGAACCCACTCATCCATCAGGTCTCAATAATACAAAGCAGGTCAGCATGCTTATGCAAGATCAAGTCCCAAGTGTCTGTTGTTTCCCCATGTACTGACCAGGCCTTGAGCAGCAGCATTTTCAACTGAGGGTGTTTGATGCCAAGGCTATCCAGACTATTTGAATCTGGGATGTTAGGGGCAACCAACACCCCCTTTCTCTTCTTTAACTGTACTGCAACTGCTGCCTCCCATCATGCACATCCCTCCATGAGCAGATGTTAATTTAAAATTTGCTCCTCAAGTACATACAAGAGCAGACTGCAAGTGGCAAGAAAACTAAAATAAAAAAACTGGGGGTGGGAGACAATTTAGGAAAGCTCCTTTTCCATTTACAATAAGTTTTAAGGACATTAAAAAGCTTTAGCATTGTTCAACATATACATAAACCAAAATAATAATTACATAAGAAGCTGAAACTGCATACAGATTATCATACACAATGCAGATGCATATGAATATTGCTGCTATTGCAATTGTAAAGCACAAAGATGATACATTGTTATTTGTTCTTAATAATCAATACATTCTTATTAATTCTAAGTAGCTGTCTTAAAAAAAAACTGTGTCTGACCTAGACTAGAAAAGCCAGACTAGATTTGGATGAAGGAGGAGTGAAAACTGGTTGAAGAAACATTAATAATTTAAGATATGCAAATGATACCGCACTGGCAGGATGCAGCAGAATGACTTGAAATGACTTCTGATGAAACTGAAAGAAGAAAGTGCCCAAGCAGGACTGTGGCTGAACGTTAAGAAGAATAAAATCATGAATACAGAGGAATTACACAACTTTAATGCTGACAGTGAAGAAACTGAAATAGTGGAAGATTTTGTATACCTTGGTTCAGTCATCAATCCAAATGGAGGTTGCAGCCAAGAAATCAGAAGCTGCAAGGCCCACAGATCCTATTTTGTGGAAGCTACAAAAAGAAATTCACATGATCTGATCTGGCTCTGCTAAATCAGATCAAAGCCTTACCTAATTCAGTGTCCTATTTCTCATGGGAATCAGCCAGATGTATACAGGAAGCCCACAAGCCCAACTAGGTGCAACTCCAATCTTTCTCCCACACTTAACACCCTGGTAACTAGGATCTAACGACTTGCCACTTCTGATCTTGCAGTTACATATAGCCATCCTCACTGGTTGCCACAGATAGCTTTTCCCCACTCAAATGTGCTTTAAAAGAATTAAAGCAAACTATGTAGGTGTTGTTAGTGGACCGCATAGTATTATGAATTGTGTGAAGACTTGCTTCTCTTCATCTTCCCCGAGTCTCCCACTGTTCATTTGCATTGGATAACCCCAGGTTCTAGTGTTATGACAAAGGCAAAAAAGCCTCCTCTACAGCATTCAAAATTATATACATCCATGCCATGTCCATTTCTCACTCTCCTTTCTTACAAACAAAAGGGGATTGCTCCAGCCCTCTATTAATCTTGGTTTTCCTTTCTCGTACCTTTTCCAGTTTTACAAAATCCTTTTTGAAGTCCAAAAGATGACTCATAGTCATCTTAGTGTAGTCATACCATAGTTTTGTATATAACACCACTATAAAGTAGGTTGTCTTATTTTTTCCATTTCTTTCCTGACAGTACCCTAGCCAGGTGTTATATGACCTAGCTTGGAAGAGACACCTAATCCCATTCCGCTTCCATCTTCATGTTCTTTACAGTTTCCATATTGGGCTTGGATAGGAGAGGCTTTTGCTTGCATGTAGGCACCACATGTGACTAGCAAACCTGGCAAACGTGTGTATGCCAGGCTGAGCAAGATAGGGATCAAAGGCAACCCTAAGCACCTGGCCACCTCCCCATTGTTTAAAAAAGAATGGGGGGGAAGGGTTCCAGACAGTCCATTGTGGCATATAGGAACAGTGGGGGAAATCTGCCATGTTTTGAGAAACTCCAGTACCCTTGGAGAGCCCCACTGCTCACCAAACAGTGTATTGGAATTTTTTTGGGGGGGGGTAGGGGGAAATCCCTAGACCACTAGAGGGTACAAGAGGTTTTTTTTTTTTTTGATAAATAAAAAAATGGGGTGGGCATTATGGGTGCAGGTGCTGATCTCCTAATGTCCCAGAGACAGGTTTATGTGTCCTGTGTGCTTCTGAGATTACTCCTTCTTGGTACAGAGCCTACACATGATTTTATTTTATTTTTTGATCCAGTGTGGAATTGTTTCATTTTACACTCATTTACACTGAACATTTATGTTGTAGTGCCCACACAAGTAAAAACTCACAACAATGGTACTATGGGACCCTGAAATAATAAAAATAGTCATACCTTAAATTCTTTTTTGCCTATCAAAAGTACTGTTTAGAATCTCCACCTCTGGAACAATTCTGGACTGCAAGATAGCACCCATGCTTTGGGCATAGCCGAGTGCCTCCCTTCTGCACTAGTGGCCCACTTTGCGGTCTGTGGTTCAACAGTAACTAAGCTCTTCACTCATCTCAGGACAAGTGGGAAGTTCCTTCTAAGGGCTTCTAAGTGTCTACCATCTCTGCACATTTTAACATCTAAATAAAAGACTAACAAAACAACTACAGTTATAAGTGCCAGTGTTTGTATAGCTCTTTAGAGTATTCAAAGCATTTCATGAATATTATCTTGTCAACTTGATAACAGCCACTTTAGGAATATATATTTAAGCAATAACAACCTTGAAAGAGAGATCAGTCATACGGGCTCATGTTACAGACAGAAGGCTTGTGAATCTGTGTGAGAGGTTCTGTGCTAAATAAGATGGCTGTGTGTCCTACTTAACAGTGGATAACCCTTTGTTTGAAGATGTTCATTCTTTGAAAGATGATCAGTACAAAGCCCCAATCACAAAAATTCCTAAAAATGGAGAGAGGGGGCCTTGAATGTGCTCATCCATGGTGACTCCTGCACGGTAGACTCAGGAGACACAGATTATAGTCTTCCACACTATGGTAAGACACCTTGTATTTCTACTGAAATAACATCAAATATTTCTGAATTCACATCTAAGTATCTAAATTAGCAGATACAAATTATGCCATCATTTGTTCTCTTCTCAGGTACTGCATTTCCTTTCCTTTTTCATTTTTTGTGGGGTGTATGTGTGTGCATGCGTGTGCATGTGATGTGTATTCACCCAGTATTCAGCCAGTCCAAAGCTATGTGACACATATCATTGGAATTTGGAATGTTGGCAATATTCATTTATTTATTTATTTATTTATTTATTTATTTATTTATTTATTTATTTATTTATTTATTTATTTATTTATTTATTTATTTATTTATTTATTTATTTAACTTATATGCCGCCCACTCTACCCAAAGGTCTCTGGGTGGCTTGATAAAAGATAAGAAGGGAAAAGTATTAATCAAGATAAGTTTGAAATGATAAAACAAGTTGTGGAACAATACTTGGTTTGAATGTACAAACGGGGCCTGGGAAATCTAATTTTCAACTACATAATTACATATAATATTACTCTAAAAATGACCAACTCTGAAGAAATGAGGCGGCTGCAATGGTAAGCTGTGATGTAGTACAAGCAGTTATGAACCATAATCAAAGTGTGACCAATTAATATCAATCAGACTTCATGGAAAGCCTACCAATATTACTACTCAAGTCTATGTTCCAACAGTTGAAGAAAAAACCTGAAAGCCTTTATGTAGATATCCAGATGGAAATCAATTATACACCAAAACAGGATGCACTGATAATCACAAATAATAAGAAGGGAAAAGGAAGGAATAAAGTAGTAATAAATATCATGAAATGGTTGGGCTTATGAGTTAGAAATGAAATCAGAAAGTGACTCATACAACTCAATAAAGACAGCAGTCTGTTTAATGCAAATACATGCTTCAAGCATGCAAATTATAGTACACATGAACGTTGCCAGATGGCCAATATAGAAATCAAAGAGACAGTATAGCTGGAAGTAGAAGATGGGCACTGGACAAGCTCTATTATCTCTGCCAAAACACGACTAGGAGCAGACCACAGTACAGACTGTGTACTATAGATGGAAAAAAAATTACAGTAAAGCTGAACAAAAACAGTAGAATGGTTGAACTATCAACTGTTCAAATAACATTCCTGAAAGATTTAAAGATCATATGAAGAACAGATCAGCATTTCTAATGAATATGAACCAGAAAAACACTGGACTGAAATAAGAAGTATAGTTAGGAGAGAATACAATAAACTATCCCTGTAGTCAAAAAGGGGGTGAGGGAGCCTTAATGTATGACTGATGAAGCTGTTAAATGTATTAATGACAGATGAGAATCAAATAAAAGGTGACATAAATACTTTTAGAATCCTAAATGCCATGTTTCAGTGACTGTCATATTTGTTAAGAGTCTTGTAAACGTTGTTAGAAGGGCTTCAGACTGAATTCTGCTGGAGAGCAAGATGGCATTCCAGAGGACAGGGAGGCATCAGCTATTGACAAAAAAGGATCAGTGATACATCACAAACTATATTGATTGTATAAGAACCTGCCAATAGAGGTGAAAAGACAACAAGGAAACAACTGGAGGAAATGGTCCACAGTTTCAAATACAGTCTCTATACATCACCAGGGAAGAAGTGATCAATGAAGTAGAAAAAGGGAACTTTATCTGGAATCCTTTTGGGATTTGTTACATTGAGAATACAGTATAGTACAATACATACTCTGGATTGCTGGAAAGCTGATTTCATTAAGTGGGAAAAAAAACTAGGTGAGATCCCATGGACAGAAATGTTCGGAGAGAAAGGAGTCCATGATGGATGGGGGTTTCTTAAAGGTAAGATATTGAAAAGGCCATCACATAACAATTCCTATGAGGGAAAAAGTGGGTGACATCTAAAGAAACCAGGTTGGCTGTAAAAAGAGCTTACAAGTGAGCTGAGTCTTAAAAGGGGCATGTACAGCAAACAGAAGGAGGGGAGTATTATGGCGGAAGAGTACAAACGAGAGCCAATACAATGTACGAGAGAAGGTGAGGAAGGCTGAAGTTAAAGCTCAAAACCAGGTCATACTTGCAAGAGAAGTTAAAAATAAAAAAAAGAAGAAAAAGGTTTTCAGGTATGCTCAAAGCAAGAGGAAGAGAAATGGTATAAAAGCTTTGCTGCACGGATAGCATGAAGAAATGCTAATATGTGACACAGGGAAGACATACCTACTAAACACCTACCTGCTTTGGTTCTGTCTTCTTCCAGAAGGAGGGTAGTAGCCAAGCAGGAGCAAATAGAATAAAAGAGAAAGCAAGGGAGCTGCTGCCAATGATATTATTTATTTATTTAATATATTTTATATCATATGATATGCAAACCGGCTGGTGTGGGAATACCTAACTGCTTTAAATGAGAGTTTGTCTACTTGTGGCAATTGGAATAGGCTGGAGCAGGCTAAGCTGGGTGGATAGGAGGTCTGATAAACCATTTGAGTCTTTTAATTTTGATTTTACAAGAATATAAAACACAGAGGGAAAAAAATACAAAACAAACACATAAAGAACTTAATACAGTACACACATACTGTACATATATAAAGTGCCTCCCTCTTAAAATGCACTGCATTTATTTCATTCATGATACCCCTTTCCCCTTCCAAAACTGCATTGATTCTTTTGATGGTACATGACTCTGTATTTAATTAATACAGAGTCAACAAAGAATCCCCAAATATCTCTAAATATATTTTTGTTTATTAGACCCTTTTAAAACTTAATATCACAAGTTAGTTTATCAATAATAGCAATATTTCATACTTCTTTATATCATTCATTTAACTGAAACTCATAAAATCATAAAATAATTGAGTTGGAAGAGGCTGATAAGGTCATCGAGTCCAACCCCCTGCTCAATGCAGGAATGCAAAGCAAAACAGATCTGGTAGGTAGTGGTCCAATTTTCTCTTGAATGCCTCCAGCATTGGAGCGCTCACCACTTCCTGAGGTAATTGGTTCCATTGTTGTACTGCTCTAACACTGAAGTTGTTGCTGATATTCAGCTGAAATCCGGCTTTTTGCAGCTTGAGCCCATTATTGCACGTCCTGTACTCTGGGATGATCCTGCCTTCCTCTGCTTTCAAGTATTTGAAAGGTACTATCGTATCGTTCTTCAATCTTCTTTTCTAAAGAGAAGGCTAAACATGGCAAGTTCTTTCAGTCTTTCTTCATAGAGCTTTGTTTTCAGTCCCCTGATCATTCTTGTTCTGTCTAGCCCACGCCTAGTTATCTTGCTAATCAGAACATCATGGAGCACTACGGTGGTGCCTCGACTTACGAACGTCCCTACTTACAACCATTTCAAGTTACAACCAGCTTGGGCCACAAAATTTTGCTTCTACTTACGAACATAAAACGTCAGGGGAAAAAGGCGGGAAATTCAAATTGCTAACTGTAGGTAGCGACGAGGCTGCTTCTTTGTAGCTCTTTTCCCCCAGCACTTAGAGTGTGTGCATTGGAGGAGGCTTGGGACTGCCTTGCTTCTGCTTCTGAGTGATCGTATGTGAGTTTGCAGGGAGGTTTCGGGCTGCCTTGTAAGGTAAGGTGCTGTTTTCTGCTTTTTTTTCCTGTGTGTTTTTCCAGTGTGGTTTTGGGCTGGGGGTTATGTTTCTCTGCTGTGATGGGTCTCAGGGAGTTTGTTTGTTTTCGGGTCCCCCCATTTCTGATGGGTCTTGGGGGGTTGGGTGCTTTTTTCGTTCCTCCCCATTTCCAATGGTTCTTGGGGGGTTCAGCTGCTTTTTGGGGTTTTCCCCCCATTTCCGATGGGTCTTGGGGGGATGGTTTGGTTTTGTGGCTTCCTCCCATTTCCAATGTGTCTTGGGGGGGGTGTTGGTTGATTTTTGGGTTCCCCCCATTTCCGATGGGTCCTGCATGCTTCCCTTGCTCTTTCCATGTTTTCTTTGCATTTCCGAATTGCCCCCTTTGTTCTCTGTTCATTTCCAATCTGCTCCATTTGTTTTCTGTGAATTTCCAATGGGTCTTGCATGCTTGATTGCTTTTCTCCCCCCCCCCTTCGGATGGAAGGGATTAATCATGTTTCCAATGACTCTTGCAGTGTTGGGTTTTGGGTTGTGTTTTTTGTTTGTTTGTTTGTTTTTGTGATTTTTTTCTTTGGCCGGAATGGATTAATTGCATTTCAATGCATTCCTATTGAAATGGTGCTTTGACTTACAACCATTTCGAGTTATGTCCATCTTCTGGAACAGATTATGGTGGTAAGTCAAGGCACCACTGTATTTAATGGCCTGCCCTAGAAGTTTACTGAATCCTATAGGATTCCAGGACTCCATGAGATGGATTTTGGCTGATCTGACTGGCGCTCCTGGCGAGGCTCTGGTTGATGGCTGGCTTGCCGCCGCTACCATAGTTGTTGACACGATCGCTCCTAAATGCCCTCTCCATTGCAGAGCTCATTCTGCACTTTGGTTTAACCAGCAGCTTTGAGCTATGAAGCAGAACAGGAAAAGGCTAGAGTGCAATTGGAGATGGAACCCAATGGAATATAATCAGAAAGCTGTCAGGATTGCTACTAACCATTACCTTACTAGGGTGAGGGCTGCCAGTCGAGCTTTCTTCACTGTCCAGATAAGAGACGCTTCTAATCAGCAGGTGGAACTTTTCTGTATAGTCCACAATCTATCTAGAGTTCATCACAGTGATTGGCCTCCCACTATCATCTCACCTGACCAATTTGCAGCATTTTAAAAATCTAAAGTTGAGGCCATCCACCGGGATCTTGTCCCCTATTTAAAAACAGTGGATCGAGCAGAGATGTCAATTGCTCTGTCTTGCCTGATGAGATGTAACCATTTTCTGCCTGTGACATCAGATATGGTGGACAAAGTGCTTGATCGCTGTTGTGCCACCACCACCTTCCTTGACCCTTGCCTGGCCTGGCTAATCCTGTAACAACTGAATGGGCCACTGCAATAATTAAATGGGTCTCTCCACGAGGGCAAGGTTCCCCTTGCTCTCAAGGAGACACTCATTAGACCATTAGGAAGAAACCAAGTTTAGCGGTGGACGACATTGGAAATTATAGGCCCATCACCAGTGTTTGCTTCCTTAGCAAAGTGGTAGAGAGGGTGGTTGCTGACTAGCGTTAAGCCCTTTTAGATGAAACTAATGCCCTGGATCCATTCTAGTTGGGCTT
This sequence comes from Pogona vitticeps, assembly GCF_051106095.1. NCBI lineage: Eukaryota > Metazoa > Chordata > Lepidosauria > Squamata > Agamidae > Pogona > Pogona vitticeps. The sequence goes on along the minus strand of NC_135783.1, from coordinate 318,980,408 downwards.
CAGGCCGCCCCACACCACAAAAACAGTGTTGGTCGCCCTGTTTCACGATGTGTTGAGGGAGGCTGAGAGGGGCAAAACGTCTCTGTTGGTCTTCCTCGATATCTCAGTCAACTTTAATACCATTGACCACAGTATCCTCCTGCGGAGACTCTCTGGAGCTTGGGAATCAATGGTCTGGTGCTTGCCTAGCTCCAATCCTTCCTGGAGGACCGTTCTCAGAAAGTACAACTTGGAGAGAGTGTATCGGCCTCATGGAGTCTCAACTGTGGGGTTCTGCAGGGCTCAATTATCTCCCCAATGCTGTTTAATATCCACATGAGGCCGCTGGGTGGGATCATCAGGGGGTGTGGGGCTTCGTGTCATCAGTATGCTGATGATGCCCAGCCCTACATCTCCTTTTTCCCAACAACAGCGGATGCCATTTTGTCCCTTCAGCGCTGCCTGAAGGCTCTACTGCGATGGATGCAGGAGAATGGACTGAGGCTGAACCTGGGCAAGACAGAGGTCCTGAGGGTGGGTGACCCTGCCATTGGTGGTTTGGGAAACTCCCTCTCTTTTGGGGGAGTGACTCTCACCACGAAGAGTGAGGTTGTCAGCTATGGACTGGTGCTTACCATGGAAACCCAGGTGACGTCAGTGGTCCGTTCCACCTATTTCCATCTCTGGCGGATTGCCCAGCTGGGTCCCTATCTTGATGTTGGGGCACTCACCACTCTGGTCCATTCCCTTGTAGTCTTGAGATTAGACTGCTGTAATGCGCTCTATGTGGGGCTACCTTTGAGATTGATGTGGAAGCTTCAAATGGTGCAGAATGCTGCAGCTGGACATCTCACCAGGGTGAGAAAATATCAGCATATTTCCCCCACTTTATGCAGCTGTTGCTGCCCACTCTGCTGAAGACCTCCAACAACTCATGAATCGTTTTAACAAGGCCTGCCAAGATTTTGGATTAACAATCAGCATGAAGAAAACGCAAGTCATGGGCCAGGGAGTGGACTCACCTCCCTCTATTACTATCTCCACGTCTCCACGCAAGAACTGGAAGGTTGTACATGACTTTGTGTACCTTGGCTCAACAATCTCTGACACTCTCTCCCTAGATGTCAAGCTGGATAAATGCATTGGCAAAGCAGCTACCATGTTCTCTAGACTCACAAAGAGAGTATGGCTTAATAAGAATCTGATGGCATATACCAAGATCCAGGTCTATAGAGCCTGTGTCCTGAGCACACTCTTGCACTGCAGTGAGTCCTGGACCCTTTGTGCATGGCAGGAGAGGAAGCTGAACATGTTCTATATGCGTTGTCTCTGACACATTTTTGGTATCATCTGGCAGGACAAAGTTCCAAATAGAGTCCTAGAACGAGCTGGAATTGTTCGCATGTATACATTACTGAAACAGCGACGTCTACATTGGCTTGGGCATGTCGTGAGAATGGCTGGCGGTCGGATTCCAAAAGATCTCCTATATGGAGAATTAGTGCAGGGAAATCGCCCCAGAGAGAGACCACAGCTGCGATACAAAGCAAAGCAAAGCGTGCTGCTTACATACCACCCCATAGTGCTTCAAGCACTCTCTGGGCGGTTTACAAGTTAATTATGCAGGCTACACATTGCCCCCCCCCCAGCAAGCTGGGTACTCATTTTACCAACCTCGGAAGGATAGAAGGCTTCGTCAACCTTTAGCCAGCTACCTGGGATTGAACCCCAGGTCGTGAGCACATTTTAGCTGCAGTACAGTGGTTTAACCACTGTGCACGAGGCTCCTTCTACAAGGATATCTGCAAGCAGAATCTTAAGGCCTTAGGAATGGCCCTCAACAGATGGGAAACCTTTACATCCAAGCGCTCAGCCTGGAGGCAGGCGGTGCATCATGGCCTCTCCCGATTTGAAGAGACTCTTGTTCAGGAGGCCAAGGCAAAGAGGCAGTCCCGAAACCAGCAAAACCAGGGAGCTGGACAGGGGACAGATTGTATTTGTCTTCAGTGTGGAAGGGATTGTCACTCTCAAATTGTCCTTCTCAGACACACTAAACGCTGTTCCAAGTCCTCCATACAAAGCACATTACCATAGTCTCCTGAGACTGAAGGATGGCTAATCTAATCTCTAATCTAATTCCCCACTTTAGCTGCCCTGCATTGGCTGCCCATTCATTTCCGCATTGATTTCAAACTGTTGATGATGACATATAAAGTCATAAACTGTTTAGGACCTCGATATCTAGCGGAATGCCTTCTTCCACCTAGAACTACCCAAATCACTCATTCTAGCTAGGACGGGCAGCTGAGGGGCCTAACGCCAAGGGAGGCCCGAGAGAAGGAACAAGAAACTGGCCCTTCTCAGCAGTGGCCCCTTGACTCTAGAATAGTCTGCCCGCAGAGGTCTGCTTGGCTCCCTCACTGGGTGTTTTTAAGAGCAAACTTAAAACCTGGCTCTTTAGGCAGGCTTTTCCTCTTGCCATCACCTAATTACTCTTTGCTCTCTTGAATTATATTATTAATGTTGTCTCTATTTTATTATATTGCTTTTATTTTTATGTGTTATTTTTAGCCGCCCAGAGTAGACTTCAGTCTAGATGGGGGGGATATCAATCAATCAATCAATCAATCAATCAATCAATCAATCAATCAATCAATCAATCAATCAATCAATCAATCAATCAATCAATCAATCAATCAGTCAGTCAGTCAGTCAGTCAGTCTGTCTGTCTGTTTGTCTGTCTGCCTCTGAGATCCTTTCCCTTCTATCTTTTTTTCCTTGATTTTTTGGGGGTATTCCCTCCTCATTTCTTTAATTTTCTTCTATTACTATTGCTGCTTCCTGGCCTTTGCTGCTGCCTGCTGGTTTCACAGAGAAGATAAGAAGACATCAAGTACTGGTAGGGGAGAAATCTCCCCTTATTCTGGTAGTAATAGTTGAGGAAGCTTTGTTTCAATGTGGTGGGGCTTTACAGTATTTTCGTTCGTTTAGTCGTTTAGTCGTGTCCGACTCTTTGTGACCCCATGGACCAGAGCACGCCAGGCCCTTCTATCTTCCACTGCCTCCCGGAGTTGTGTCAAATTCATGTTGCTTGCTTCGCAGACACTGTCCAGCCATTTCATCCTCTGTCGTCCCCTTCTCCTCTTGCCTTCGCACTTTCCCAACATTAAGGTCTTTTCCAGGGAGTCCTCTCTTCTCATTAGATGGCCAAAGTACTGGAGCCTCAGCTTCAGGATCTGTCCTTCCAGTGAGCACTCAGGGTTGATTTCCTTTAGAATTGATAGGTTTGTTCTCTTTGCAGTCCAGGGGATTCTCAAGAGCCTCCTCCAGCACCACAATTCAAAGGCATCAATTCTTCGGTGGTCTGCTTTCTTTATGGTCCAGCTCTCACTTCCATACATCACGACAGGAAAAACCATAGCTTTGACTATTCGGACTTTTGTTGGCAAGGTGATGTCTCTGCTTTTTAAGATGCTGTCAAGATTTGTCATTGCTTTCCTCCCAAGAAGCAGGCGTCTTTTAATTTCGGGGCTGCTGTCTCCATCTATTAAAGAGCAGGCCGGGTAGGTGGGGCTCATCAGCCATGGAAGGCAGCCCATCTAGGAGAAGGAAAACTCCGATTTCAAACCTCCACTGCCTTGTGGCTATATCCACCAATGGAAAAGGCTTCAGGAGTTAACCTCGAGGCAAAATTCAGAGCTGGAGTCCCGAAGGCAGTTCGTGTCGTTCTGCCAACTCCTGCGACGTTGCTGGAACCAGTCGTATTGGCTCTTGCCTTTCCATTGGACCATTTCAGCAATGTGGAGAGGGGGGATCTGCTGCTTGGGTAACAGCCTATCCTCCATATTACCTTACCCGGGCTTCATGCTCTGGAGAGGACACTCCTCGATTCAGAGCATGTTACCATAGTCTCTCGAGACTGAAGGATGCCTATGATGTCTCCATCTGCAGTGATCATGGACCCCAGGAAAATAAAATCTGTCACTGCCTCCATATCTTCCCCTTCTATTTCCCAGGAGGTGATGGGACCAGTGGCCATGACCTTAGTTTTTTTGATGTTGAGTTTCAGACCGTTTTTTGCACTCTCCTCTTTCACCCTCATTACAAGGTTCTTTAATTCCTCCTCACTTTCTGCCATCAGAGTGGTGTCATCTGCATATCGGAGGTTGTTGATATTTCTTCCGGCAATCTTAATTCCGGCTTGGGATTCCTCCAGTCCAGCCTTCCGCATGATGTATTCTGCGTATAAGTTGAATAAGCTGGGAGACAATATACAGCCTTGTCGTACTCCTTTCCCAATTTTGAACCAATCAATTGTTCCATATCCAGTTCTAACTGTTGCTTCCTGTCCCACATACAGGTTTCTCAGTACAGAGATAAGGTGGTCAGGCACTCCCATTTCTTTAAGAACTTGCCATAGTCTGTTGTGGTCCACACAGTCAAAGGCTTTTGCATAGTCAATGAAGCAGAAGTAGATGTTTTTCTGGAACTCTCTGGCTTTCTCCATAATCCAGCGCAAGTATTTACTTGCTTGTTTTCCCCCCTCCCTTTGGAAGGAGTTTCCTTTTTTTAATGATTTTTTTTAAAAAAACTTATTTTGGTTAGTTTACTGTGTATTTATTCTATGAAAAGTGAATGTTTTGGGAAAGGTGAACTATAATACTGCATCTTTGTGCCACTCGGCTGTGGCAGTGGTGGTTGGTGTTAGTGACTTTGGGCATTTCTCTCCTGCTCTTGGTGCTGTGTTGTTATTGGTTGCTTTAGTGATCAGGTGTCTCTCTGTGTGCCAAACAACCGGTTCCTGGCTGGCTGGCTGCTTCCTTGCTGTGCTTCTATTGTGGTATCCATGTCTGTTGTGCTGGTTGGGTGACACTGAACTCATATTGTTTTCTCTTTTTAAAATTTTGGATGATTTACTCTCCATCCCCACCACCTTTATTGATTTTTCTTTCTCAGGGACTGTTGCCTACTTTTGGAGTATATCGATTCTCTCTTGCCTTGCCTCTATCTTGTTTGGAGTAGCTTTTAAGCATTCTTTCGGTCTTTTGGAGTGCCAGAAAATAAAAATGAGGAAACATAAAATGAATTACCCAAAAGAAGCTTTCCCTTTCACTTAAAACAAAAGCATCCATATGTGAAAAATATGAAAACTAATGAAAAGGGAAGAGACATCCCCTGAAAGAATCTGAAACAAATGAAACATTAAAATTTTCATGCTGCACATTCCAGTGTTTCCTGTTTCTTCTCCTTGTCACAGTAGTTGAGAGAGAACAGTATGCTGTTGCGAGCTACCTCTATGATAATACAAAGTGAATGCTTTGATCTTGAATAGGCAATTAAGATCCATTAGTTTTACAAAAGAAATGCTCTATGTATATTGATATGGCTCAATATAGCAGCCTACCTTTTTATGGACTCTCTCTGGGGAAAGGGGGCATTTAATGTCATAAAAAGAACATACATATTCAATCTTAGTGCTACACTACTGGACCTAAGACAAGATGGAACAACTCAGTAAAGGAAGCTAGTGCAGTGGGGTCTTGACTTAAGAACGGCTTGAGTTAAGAACATTTTGACTTAAGAACCACTCTCATAGGAAAATATTGACTTGACTTAAGTACTTAGATTTGAGTTAAGAACTGAAAAAAAACCCACGTGGGAGGCAGGGAAAGTGCAAAATGTGAACTTTCAGTTAACTGTTGGCCAGTGAAAAGGGTGCCTATCTGCTTCCTCACTCCTCCCAGCATTTAGAGAGTGGATTGGGAGACAGTCTTCAGACTGCCTGGTACTGTACTGCCTGGACTGTATTTTCCCTGCCTTCCCTGAACCTTTCTTGACCTAAGAAAAAAAGAAACAAAATATCCCCCTCTAGTGGTCAAAGGCAGAATAGCAGCTTCCCATTAGTTTGTATGGACAGAAAAGAGCAGATACGGATCAAATGGTTTTCAATGCATTCCTATGGGAAATGCAGATTTGACTTGAGAACTTTTTGACTTGAGAACCGCCTTCCAATACGGATTAAGTTCTCAAGTCAAGACCCCACTGTGTCTTTAGTTTGTGGGACTTGAGCAGGGCTGTCCAAGATAGGACCTACTGGAGGTCATTAATTAATTGGAGGTCATTAATTCTGCTGTTAAGTAAGAAATGACATGACAGCACATCATAACAATGTGTTGCCACCTTATGCTAAGAGTGAATAAGGTTGAGATTCATGCCAGAAACTTTATGGTTTGAGGAACTGTCTCTTAGTCTCTACACTAAGCCAGATGTAACTAGAAAACATAGGATAGAAAACGGCAGCTCAGAAACAGGCAGTAATTTAGACCTGAAGTTTAGTCCATCTTTCTGTTCCTCCTTGGTACAAGGGGGTAAGATTCTACATCCTTGCTTTTCACAGAAGCCATCCTAGTCACATACAGTATAAAGAGAACAGAGCTGTGAGGGGAAAATATGGAAGACTTTTTATTTCCTGTGACCAAACAAGAATTTCTCTGTTCTTAATTCAATCAAGGGAATAATATCACAGGTCTCTTCTAGTACTTACGGTTCAGACTGATAACTTCTTCTTGATTGCAAAAGACAGTAAACTTTACATTGCCTAAGATTGTGACTACACTGACAAGGAAATTGGAGCAATACAGCTTTCTTGCAGCTTAATTGATAGTCCATTTAATACTTCTGTTTGGATTCGGTGATCACACGGAGACTGGATTCTTTTGGTGCCAGTGCCCACACTGGGCCCTCAATTCAATGCAGTTCAACCCCTGCCATAGCCCTCCATTCCTTTGATCTGAGTCTTCCTTTGATCCCTGCCTCTCCTTTTATGGTTCAACCAGAGGCCATTTAAAGTGTTTTAGGGTTTATGGGGAAAGAGACACTGTCTGAAAGTTCTCCATAATACACAAACACATGCTGCAGAAATATAGTTGTCTGCTGAAATTCATTAGAGTTGTTTCTATTTCATATTAGGGTTTCTTGTTCATCCAGGGGTGATCTAAGACTAAACTATTGCATCAATGCAATAAAAACGTGATCTAGTAGTAAATGTAATAGCTTGGATTTTTAAATACAATTTTATGGTGGCTGAAGAGAAAGATCATGGGGATGGATGTTCCTGTTGTCCGAAACACTACACCAGCTTATTAGGTCACCAGAGTACCACTCATGGAGAATGAAACACGTGATCATACAGGAAAACACGGTTCGAATTGCCCTCTATTTTAAAAAGTAGATGCCCCGAGCAGCAAGGAAAAGGGCTACACACTGGAAGCAAAAAGGGGACGGGCTGATTCATATTGGTCTTTGCATCATATAACTAGTTTTTAAAAGTTTGAAGTTTTTTGTTTTAATTCCTCAGCAAATCCTGTACTATTTGCCAGTGTAGTTTGTCCAGGTGGTTTATTGCTTCAGTAAATATACCCACTCCAACACTGGCAATTTTTTCCTGCTGCCTAGACAAAACAAGGGCTAATCAGTACCTTTCTCCCACTTTTTGTGCTTTTTTTGTTCTTCCCGTGGAGGCATTTTTCTTTTGTTCTGGGTGGTAGAAATTGCAGAGTTGATTTCTGTATCAGAAGCTCCCAGGTGAAAACTTTTAATTCGCTGTTACAATGGGGTTTTAAAATGGGGTGAAAGTTCTAAAAAGAAAAGCTGCAGTGGGGAAGTGGATTTATAAAGATTTCTTTATAAAGAACAAAGAAATTTGCACAGATGTAGCTTTGCAAAACTGCAGATGCAAAAAAAAAATTACATTAAACCCTTGCCTCCTTCAAGATGAATATAATAAAAAATTATACACATTTGTAGCAGAAGCTTTGCCTGTAAGATCATAATCTGAGTCTGCTCTGGGCATTGTCTCTCTGTGCATAGTCAAATGAAAGATTTAAAAAAGGGTACTGATGTTAATGGCTTCAATGTTGAGGTCGGTTTCACATGATATTAATTATTTTATGATTACTTGGGGTGTACTTGTTTTTATTCTTTTATGAAGATTATAAACTGCCTTGAGTGCTACTTTCTAGCTGAAATGCAAGGTACAGATGCAACAAACACATTTTAAAAAAACACCTTTACCCAGGAGATGAGCTACTGCTTGGTGCTGTTCTTCCTGCAACTATAAGAATTAAAAAAAGAAAAGAAAGAAACACTTTGAAAATCAAAGAACAGCAAATCTTGGGGATTTTCCAGGTCTAGGCCTCTTGTAGCTGTCTGGAACATCTTTTGTCACATGCCTCACACATCAACTGAGGCTGTTCCCATCAGATGCTTTTTTAGTGATTATACTAATATTTTCTCTGACTCAGAAGGGCCGGAGAGCTCCCCCCCCCCCGCTTATAATTGCTATTTTTTTTAACTGCTTGTGCTGCTGCCCTTTACGGCAATGAGACGCTGCAATCATGCCAGAGTCAAACACTGTGAAGAGGATGAGCTCCTTGCTTAGTTGCCCTTTTGGTTGACTCCAGCTTTTGGCTCTTTTGGGCTCTAGCCTATAGCAGCCCCAAGGAAAGCTACTCTGTGGCTTGTTTCTCACATCCATGTTTTTGGGAGATAATCTGACAAAAAAATGCTACTGGACAGAAATTTTCCAAATAAGGGGTTTGGAAATACTGTCCATTATTATAACTCTAAAGCAAACGGATTCACAATAAGGTGATGAAAACTCCCTGGGAAATCTGGGGAATAAAACTGAAAGGGAATTGAAAAACATTTTTACCTGAAGCTTCCAAAATGTTCATTGGAACTCTCAAAACACCAGTCATAAGCTAAGGGATGGAGTTATTCACAGAATAAGACATGTTCTATTAAAGTAGCTAAATAGCTGGCTGGATAGTTCAGTGGTTTAGGTACCTGGTCATGGAGCCAGACATTGGGGATTTTGATTCCCCACTGTGCCTTCTGTCAGTAAAGGTGAGTGTTACCTACCTGGAAATCCTGAAAAGACTTGACATAAGTCAGAATTGACTTCACGGCACATGTTTATTATACAAGTAAAAAATTATGTAGCTCCCCTTGCCTGGCTTCTGTATCTAACATTTAGCCAAATAGTTTGAATCTTCACATAGGATGCCAGCCTGGTATAAGCCTAGTTCAACGCCGGTCTGCTTCAAGCTTTAAGGGCAAGTCTATGAGTCATTGCCCTGCATCCCATCTGACTTTGTAGCTGACCGAGAGTGTACCTGGTGCTTTGATCTCATAATACCCAATAAGATGGACAGGTTTGGACAGACCCTAGTGGGACACTTCCAAAGAACACACAGGCCAGAATAATTATCACTTTCTGATATATGTTTACCCTTTAGGTATCTGATGAATTCATGTTGTGCTTATTCTAATAACTGGCTATCCTGTACTGTGTAATCCAATCTGAGCATATAGAAGCATGTGTTTATTTTCCTGCTGTTCATAACCAGCATTGTCTGTATGATCAGGACAGGTAACAATATAAAAGCAAAATGGCACCATAACATACTGTAATAAACTTAATTCTGATGATAAAGACCATGCATTTTTAAAAATTACACCCCTCTTCCAAACTTTATTTTATAATCAAGTAAGTGCAAATTTTTGGCTATGTGCAAATGCAAAAGTGGTGTAATTGTGCTACGAGATGTTATGCATCTCATAAGGGCTTCCCCCCCACCACAGGATTTCATAGCTGTCGTGCTCTTGAGCCATCAAAAAAAGCAACCTGAGCTGTTTACATCCTTACAGGAGATAAATGATTGGAGCCAGACAGCAGCACACTATATCTTTGCCTCGTTTTTTGACAAGTGCACTTACTCTCGAACAGTAAGACTGAGATGAAATGGAAAAAGGAAATTGCTCTTACTCATTCTGTAATCTGGCCACCACTCAGAACACCAGTCAGGGGAAAATGGCAGCTAAGTGCCTGCCAGACCAGCTCTCTGTCAGAGACCTCTTGATAGTTACTCCTCCCAGGCCAGTGCTCCTTCATGCCTTTCCACATCCCTTTGAATTTATTAAGGGCACAGAACCGTGCCTGGCTGCATGTCTATCAAAACCACCCACCCAAGCTAAAGCCACTGCTACTCAGTTTGAGGCCATTTTTAACCTTCTGCCATGAGGCTAATGCATTCAGTTAGTGCTATTAGCAACCTGTATCTTATTTCATCTTCTAAACAACTTAGCACTTGTGGATTAAGCCAAATGGTGTTCTCAGAAGCCCCAGATTCTACCTGTATCTAAGGCAGGGAGCATCTATGAGATGATCGACTTCAGCAAATTTTCTATTTCCACATCTTCAAGTCTTCTACTTCCTGTGGTTCAATGGAGGATAGGAAGGGGCAGGCAAAGGGACTGCAAGCAAAATGTATCAGAAGATGAAAAGGCCTCCTGTGATGTGAATATAATGATCTGCACATCTTCCTCTGCCTGTCAAGAAAAAGCTGCAGGATGAGTGTAATTCCCATGAAATAAGGTGCTCCTGGAAATATATTACTTAGGCATAGAATATGATACAAGTCCTGCAAAACTGCTGTAAAAAGTACATTTGAAGTTTAATACCTGATAAAAGACCCATGGAAAGGGGACCATGGACCAACATGGGTAGAGATGGATGTGCGATTCTGGTAGGTGTAGTCTAAAATGAAGTATTTCCTATCTCTCAGTGTGGAGTGCGCAGTTACCTAAGCATGGGATACACAACTGCTGGGATGTAGCTGTCCCATTGGATTTTCAATTATACAAATTTGAGGGAAGAGAGAAGATTTTTTATTGGCGCAGATGCATTAAATCGGACATAGTAAAAGACCCACAAATATATAAGTACCTCCGAATACTTATTGCTGAATTCTTCAGTTCAATTGCCATAACCAGAAGCTATCAGGGTTGCTTTCCCAGGAAGGAAAAGGATACAGTAACACAGAGAGAACTGCATAGCACAGAAGGAAGAACAGGCAAAAGTCCTACACAATGTCAGCATTAATTTTTTTAAAATGTGGCCATGTTAGTCTGTTTCAATATCTGTAGCAAAACAAAAACAAAATATATTGTGGCACCTGTAAAGCCAAGAGATTTATTTTAGTGGTTATAAGCCAATCGCACAGGCACACAGAGGAGGATAATTAGGTGGTGGTTGGTAAAAGAAGCCATGGTCTCAGGGTGCAAACAATACCCCTTTTTTAATCTGTAGATGCTCTTTGTTATAAAACAAGCCGACGTGTTTCAGCCCAGTAGGTTTTGTGGCCTTCCTCAGGGGCATAAATAATTTTTCCTTTTTTTTCTTTCTTTCACTGGTCTGTATGCAGCTCCAACCAGTTGTCTGAAATGCTTTGTGAGAAAAAAAAATCCCTTACTCATAAATACTCTCATATTCATCTGCAATTATGCCCATTGACAGAGGTGCTGCGTTACCAGACTACGCCAGGGGCGTAATGGTGAAGTGAACTGCCCAGAGATTAAACCAAACAGACACTGTTGTGGTGTTGAAAATATTATTTACATTAAAGTCCATATATACAGGGGTAAATACAGCTTCTCTTGGTCTTTATACAGTCCTGGTCATTCACAGTAGTTCTTCAGTTAGCAATGGTAAATTACAGTTTTCAGTAACCAAAGATTGTTACCAATGTAAATAGTCCAGCATCCACGAAGTCTTCTCCTCTCACCACGGAGATAGTCTTCTCCCAGGATCTTCTCCTTGCAATATGGCAAGTCTTCATCCAACGATGCAGTAAATACAGTTCTCAGCAACACGATCACCAAGCAACACAACAACCAACCACCCAAACTATCCAACAGCCCAACTACCCAAACTACCCAACAGTTTGTCTCTGTAAGCTTGGCTAGTTTTATTCTTAGTTTCTCCAATCAAATTGGTTGTCCCACAGCTGCCTCAATTAACTCAGCTGTGCTCCTTTGTTACATGTTGCTTACTAAATCTGATCCTGTAACAACTTATACACTGAATTGCAATGAACAATTCCCTAGGTTGACTTTGAGACCTGTCACCCATTAATTAACAAACACCTGAGCTGGGCTTTAAAAAAACCCAACCATCTACAGTATAAAACCATTTTTGTTTACATCCTGAGACCACTATTTCTCCTTTACCATAATTTCTAGTGGGTGTTCCAGTTCCATTTTTTTTTGAGAATATTTAGGAGACAAGTGTTCATGGTTTCAAAGTTGGGGATCAAATGAAATGTGATACAAACACAGGGGGTGAAATTTCAAAGTGACAAGTGCATTATTGACACAGGTGATGAACTTATGAAATTTTGTTTACTCCACCAAAACATAAACAGTCTGGCAATATGTGAAACACATTTTCTGTCAGCTGTTATATAATGAATAGGCTGTTGTCTTTAAATGACTGATGTACCATCTAATAAAATACTGGGCCCAAAGCTGAAGATTGGTCTGGATTGTGGGCCCAATGGTTATATAATCTCAAAGTAGGTTATATTTAGCTGAAACCCAAATGCTAGGCCATTTTGATGACTGAAACAGAAGAGCAAACAGTGTCTCCCTCACCACAGCAGGCAGACAGTCACTTGAACCCTGCTTATTGATAAAGCTAGTCTGTTTGGGCTCCTATGTTGATTGTTCTCTACCCATTTGGGCCAGAGCTGCATTATCTTTGTCTCACACACAAGCTAAATGGGTTACATTATTATTATTATTTGTTTTATTTATATTCTGTATTTCTTCCAACAAGGGACCCAACAAAGGCCTTACCTGACATCTGGATTGACTATGGAATATGTTTTGACTACAGTATCAGCAGGGAAAGACTTGACCAGGTCGTGGTGATGCAGGTGGCATTTTATGCATTTTAAATAATTCCCCTCCTCCCCCTTGTGTTTTGGTACAGACCTTTGCAAACACAAAATCTGATGCAGAATAAAATTGTGACTATAGGCTTTTGAGTGAGGTTGTCTTTTTGTCTATAACAAATGAAGGCTTTTTAAAGAAATGTTGCTTGTTCTGACATTTGGAATAGATTAAAAATCATTACGGGCTCTTCTGGAACATTTTAGAAGGTGAAGTTATTGATTTAGAAAACTCAGCATCAGTTTTGTATTTGTCTAGGATGACATTTCCCTTTGGAGCTTGGAAAAGTGGATGCTTGGACTACAGCTCCCAAAAATCCCCAGGCCAGCTTGCTGGGAAGGGCTTCTGTGAATTTTAGGCCAAACAAACACAAGAACAAACAACCCATAATTTTTCGCACCTTTGGTTTCTTCTCATGACCAGTGAGATCATTGCTCTGGCACGTGATACAGGGCTCTAAACCAGTGGTTCTTAACCTTTGTTACTCGGATGTTTTTGAACTGCAACTCCCAGAAACCCCAGCCAGCACAGTTGGTGGTGAAGGCTTCTGGGAGCTGCAGTCCAAAACTCCTGAGTAACCCAAGGTTAAGAACCAGTGCTCTAAACAACCCTTTCAAAATCCTGCCTTTGCTGGTCACCTGACTATATATAGTTGGTCATATGCAGCTGCCACTGCACAAACAATAAAACATTTTGCTCCAGATAGTTGGTATTTGCAGCACTAGGCAATAAACCTAATATTGCAGGTGTCTACTTTCGCATAGGATTTTGTGGCAGAGAGTTGGCATACACAGGATTTTTACATGAGTACTACAGACCTGGTACTCATTTGAATTGCAAAATTGCTTTGTAGGGCAGGAGATAACTTGCTTTACCATATTTGACTTTTCTTCAGTATATGTGTGTGCATGCATCCGCAAACACACTTAAAAGCAAGCAGCTATCCAATGTGGTATCTCCTGTCTGTTTCATTTCTCTGTGTTATATAGCAGTAGTGTGGGCTATTTTGAGAACCAGTGTGGTGTGCTTTACAATAATCCTGCTTGGATCATTGTAATGTGCTGTACATGAGGCTGCCTTTGAAGACTGTTTGGAAGCTTCAGTTGGTTCAAACTGGTACACCGAGGGTGCAGATAAAGGCTGATTACAGGAGTATATAACTTCCCTATTACAACAGTTTCACCAGCTGCTGGCCTGTTTTCAGGCTCAATTCAAAATGTTGGTTATGACCTATAAAGCCCTCTATGGATTGAATCCAGGCTATCTCAATGACCCTATCTCGCCATGTGAGCTTTCTTGGTTCCTAACATCTTGAGGGTGACATCCTCTTAGTTCCACTGCCGTCACAGACATGTTTGATAGGAAGATGCCCTACCTGGGAGGCTAGGTTGCCCCCACCCTCTTACCCTTCCTGCAATAGTTGAAGTGAAGACCATCCTTCTCAGAGAAGTGTTTTGATTTTGTATTCTGCACATCATTATTATCTTATTTGTGTTTTAGGGTATTTTAAGGTATTTTAACTGTTTTAACTAACAGCTTCAGTACACTATACTGTATGTTTCATTTGTTTAGTCATGCCCGACTCTTCGTGACACCATGGACCGGAGCACACCAGGCCTTCTTATCTTCCACTGCTTCCCATAGTTGTGTCAATTTCCTGTTGGTTGCTTTGCAGACATTGTCCAACCATCTTGTCCTCTGTCGTCCTCTTCTCCTCTTGCCTTCACCTTTCCTAACATCAGGAGTCTTCTCGTCTCATGAGATGGCCAAAGTCTTGGAGCCCCAGCTTCAGGATCTGTCCTTCCAGTGAGCACTCAGGGTTGATTTCCTTCAAAATGGATAGGATTGTTCTCTTTGCAGTCCAGGGGACTCTCAAGAGCCTCCTCCAACACCTCAGTTCAAAGGCATCAATTATTCGGTGGTCTGCTTTCTTTATAGTCCAGCTCTCACTTCCATACATCACGACAGGAAAAACCATCGTCATCGTTGTCGTTTAGTCGTTTAGTCGTGTCCGACTCTTCGTGACCCCATGGACCAGGGCACGCCAGACCCTCCTATCTTCCACTGCCTCCCAGAGTTCGGTCAAAGTCATGTTGGTTGCTTCGCAGACACTGTCCAGCCATCTCATCCTCAGTCGTCCCCTTCTCCTCTTGCTGTCACACTTTCCCAACATCAAGATTTTTTCCAAGGAGTCTTCTCTTCTCATGAGATGGCCAAAGTACTGGAGCCTCAGCTTCAGGATCTGTCCTTCCAGTGAGCACTCAGGGTTGATTTCCTTTAGAATTGATAGGTTTGTTCTCCTTGCAGTCCAGGGGATTCTCAAGAGCCTCCTCCAGCACCACAATTCAAAGGCATCAATTCTTTGGCGGTCTGCTTTCTTTATGGTCCAGCTTTCACTTCCATACATCACAACACGAAAAACCATAGCTTTGACTATTCTGACTTTTTTTGGCAAGGTGATGTCTCTGCTTTTTAAGATGCTGTCAAGATTTCTCATCGCTTTCCTCCCAAGAAGCAGGCGTCTTTTAATTTCGTGGCTGCTGTCTCCATCTGCAGTGATCATGGAGCCCAGGAAGATAAAATCTGTCACTGCCTCTATATCTTCCCCTTCTATTTCCCAGGAGGTGGTGGGACAAGTGGCCATGATCTTAGTTTTTTTGATGTTGAGTTTCAGGCCGTTTTTTGCACTCTCCTCTTTCACCCTCATTACGAGGTTCTTTAATTCCTCCTCACTTTCTGCACTATATGATTAATTGCTTTTAATGCACTAATTTAAGGAGTTTTTAGTCAGTTTGTTTGTTAAACATTTGTGAGCCATCTTGATTCCCTTCACTCAAAGAAAATGAAATAAATAAATAAATACATGCATGCATGCATATACTGTGGAGGTAAAACGTATTTAAAGGATGTCTATTTGAATAAGCAGTTCAAAGAGTCATATAGTATTCCCATATTCCCAAGATAGATGTACAGTATTAGATCTTCAATAAGGACATCAGTGTTCCCTTATTAGTATTTAAAACCTCCTTGGTAGATATGGACAAATGAGTGTGTCAGACAGTAAATTCTCTGTAATCTGTATTTGAAATGACAGTATCTATACCATGTGATCTTATTGTAAAAATTGTCATTCTTTTACTTTAAGTCAGAAGGGATTCCCATTCCTAAAACCAGTTTATTTCAATTTCTTAGCTAAAGACATGAAAATCTTTAATCTGCAATTTGCATGGTATATATGAGATACATAGGAGACCCACATGTTTTTCCCTCTCCCCTGTGATGACTAGATGACAACGCATGGTATAACATTGCTGCATTGTATATTATGCTGCTATGTTAGATGTTTGCAAAGAGAGGGAAATGCCATGTGGTGCCCATAATCAGTGGTGCAAAATGTATAGTATGACATTGTATGGGAGGAAAAAAATGAGATGAGTTGAAGTTTAAAGACATGGAACAGGGGCCACAAAAAATCAGGATGGTGGGGGATATATACCAGTTTCTCCTTTGAGAATAATTAATAACATGTTAGATAATGTGCTCATTTATTGCTATCCACCCTTTTTGCAGTATGTCTAAAGATGTATACAGAGACTTGTATGTAATGCTATGTATCAAATCAGTTCTTAATATTTACTGTAATCCTTATTTTGTTTATATTTGGAATCTGGCATAAACAATTCTTACAGAAATTTAAGATGCATAGCACTAAGCTCAACAAAAAGAGGAAACATATGCTTCTAGTAATTTATCCTCTTCCTCTTGTTTAACCTAACCTACCTTACATAGTTGTTTTGGAGACAAAGTGGTACACCACCTTGAGCTCACTGAAAGGACGTCTGATTATAAATGTAATAATTAAATACAGAACCAAACAAAAATGAGGTAAGCATATCTGGTTATGAACAACTTTGAGAAAATGCATGTTACTGATTACACACACACACTCCTCTCTATATACGGACTGACCTCTCTGAATGTCTTCTGTTGGGCAGACGATATGTCAATAAATAATGTATAGGCTTTCAGTCCTTACACATATCAGGCCATTCTAGATGAAATCACATTTGTGTTCCAAAGACATTATTCCAACAGATTTTCATGTCTGAAAAAGCAGACTTAAAAACAAAAGACCACAGTCCAAAAACCAATCCCAAAGTAAAACAGACTAATTTACAAATTGCAGCAGATATGGAAGGCTTCTGTTATGCCAAGCAGATGCTTGCAGCACTTGAGGAGTCCCTTCTTTTAATGACATGCTCTCTATAGTTTGGTCCTATGTTTTTGTTATTGTTATGCAATATTGCTGCTATACTATCTTGTTGCATGGTAGTGAAAGACATTGGATTAGTTAGAAACATGGAAACATTCTCAGTGAAACCCCCCATGGTCTATAAAATTAATAGGACTTATTACTGATTAGACATGCGTAGGTTCATGCTCATAACTGGCATCCCTGACAGAGCACATTCCAATGTAATAATAATAATTGGAGACTTTGAAATTCAAGTGTATATTTTACAGTGTCCTCAATTTAGTATAGAATGAAATATCTCATGAAAAATAATTTGGAGACTTGCTTGAACGGGTGGGCAAGCAGGAAGAAGGGAAGGAAGGAAGGAGGGAAGGATAGAAACTTCTTAATGCATGGCTAGGCAATCTTCAAATGTCCAGGGGCTAAACAGGCCTACATCTGGATTCTGGAGGTCTCAATCCACTCCTGTTATCCCACCTCCCAAACATTTTTCTTCTAGTTTTTTTTTAAGATACCCTTTCACCCTCTAGTGGCCAGAATTGGTAAAACTGGGGGTGTGAAGGGGTGCTTCGATCCCCTCAACATGTAGAAAATTAATCTTTCCCCCTTTAGAAGGCACAAGGGGATTTTTGAGTCTCTCTCTTTTTTTAACTGAGGAAACAGAATGCTGGGGCTGCTTTTGAGTCCCTGGGAGGTTTTTTTTTTTGCAGCTGTAGGCCACCTGCTACCCACCCCTGCCTTAAACAAAAAATGGGGCAGTGTTCCTGGTCTGCAAGAATGTTTTAATTTTTTGTTTTACTCTTCCCTTCTGAATGAATTAGATGGGGAACAAGGCTAAACATCTACCCTCAGAGACATTTATTTTCCCCCTTTAACTGCATCTTATCTAAGTAAAGAGTTGATGTAACCGAAAAGCTCACATACCGTATTTGAATTTTCTTGATTCCTCCCTCCCCCCAGTTTTCTTTCTTCACTGTCCAGTTTTCATATGTGTACATACTATTTAGAAACACAGTAGTGCTTATGATCTTGGGCTTGATTTCCAGCAACACATCTTTTTTATACTGAAAGGTCTGTTCTAGTTGCTGTCCTAGAAAATATACTTTTTGGATGGCACCCTCCTCAAATCTCTCATCTGCCATGGTCAATAGCTGTGCTCTAGAAGCTATAGTCCAAAAGGTACAGACACAAACCTACATTTGATTCTTTTTTCAGGCATCTCTTTCCCCCTTAGTATCATGGCTCACTCCATTCACCCAGACTCCTCTGACCCTTCTGTGCAGCATTTTCAGTGACCTACAGGGGCTGCTATGGTGAGGTGGGAGGGGTGGGTTCCCCTCTGCCATCAGATTCATGCATGTCAATCTGAATCTAACCCACTGCATTTTTAAAGTCCAAACTACCACGATCTTGGTTGCGTATCTAGGTCCTATCTAGTGACTGTTTTTAATTTAATGAAGAGCAGGAGCAGAGATGCCTGAGCCAGGCTGGGACTGCCGTGTGTAGAGCTGGACTGCCCCTGTCTCAGAGGGAATCTGAGAGGGCGACAGGAAAGTGTTCATTGGCGTTTGAGGAAGATTCTTGCTGAGGCAAAATGGAAACATAATAAAATCAGTGTTCTGGCTTATGTGGAAACTCTTGGTGGATAAAACGGGCTACCCTTTTCAGACAGGCCACTTCTGTTTGAGGGAAGAGATAGTGAGAGTAAGACTTAAGTGTTTTCTTCCTCATGAATATCTGGATAGGGCTCAGAGAGATGTGGGCTACTGTCCATAAAAGCTTCTCCTAAACAGGTGCTAGTCTTTCAGGTGCCACAAGCTTTGTTGTTGCTTTTGCAGCAATATAGTAACCTGGCTACCCCTTGAATTTTTTTATTGTTATTATTATGGAACTTGTCATAATATGGCGCAGGATATTAAAGTAACATGCTTGCCATGTTCAGTCTACCAACTTTCTCCACATATCAGCAGACGTGAAATGAAATTGCCTCTGCCGCTGCCTATGGAGAGCTGGTATCTCACTGCCTCTAATCAGGGAAGATATGAAATGTCTTATCTGTTAAGTAAAACGGCACGGCGCTTCAATCCATCCAATTATATTTTCCAATAAGTGTAAGTGAAAGTGTGGTGTTGGGGGTGAGGGGCTGACAGAACAGGGCTGGACAAGCTTATGAGAATATAAGAAGTACTGCACCTACCTTCACACTACACACACAACCTATTAGCTAGACAACTTGCCTTGAGCACTTAATTCATTGGAATAAGTCAACAAACCCATTAGAAATCAAAGCATGTCTGCCTAACTAGTCACTGAGGAGACTGGGTTTCTACACGGTTGGGGACTGTGAGAGGTGGATGAGCCAGAATAGTTGATAGGGTCAGGAACCTTCCTTGAACTAGACAACCTCATCAAAATAATTGAAATATGATTAAGGAAGGTACAGTCAGAAGGCATTTAGCATGCAATATATTATGGAGATGTCTTTGGAAGTCAGTGCATCTGCTAAGGGAATATTCCCAAATTTTGTTTCTAGGTTGCAGGGTTTATTTTCTATTAGCACTTGTTTTCATAGGGGAAAACCAGTTCACAGGAGTAGTTAATTACTTATGAAAGGCTACTATTTTATTTCATTAATTTTATTTCCAGCATTCAGGCTGCAAGTGTTGTAGGTTATCTGGCAAAAAAGCAGTATCCATGTACAAGAGGTAATCATAGCAGGCTCAGAGTAACCAACAAAGATTTGCAAAGTCCCCCTCTCCAAATAAAGAAATAATAATAACTATGTGCCATGAAGTCAATTCTGATTGATTGTGACCCTTTTCAGTGTTTTCCAGGTACAGAATACTGAGATATGGTTTACCATGCCCTTCTTCTGGGGGTGTCTTGGGACTGTGCAGCTTGCCCAAGGCCACACAGGCCGGCTCTATTCACAGGAGACACAGTGGGAATCAACCTCCCAACCTCTGGCTCCACTATCAAATACCTAAACCACTGAGCTATCCAGCCAGCCAAACATAAATACAGAGGGGAAGAATCTCAGGTCAATGAGGACGCTCAATGGCTACAAAAAATGATTAATGGGGGGGGGGGGAGACACAAAATCAGGTGCAAGAAGGACTACAGTAGTATTTCATGAGGAGAAAAGACATGTCCTTTAAAACAAAGAGTTGAATGAAGGCCAACATAATTATTCTGGTGATGACAGAGCGTCACAAGACCATCTGCTGTGAGGAATTCATCTCAAACCTGCCACCTTTGTTTCCACTCTACAGGACTGGTAACCAAACCACATGTGCATATGTGTATTGGGTCAACTGTAAGGTGCCTGAGGGGGGACATGACTGAGATATATAAAATTATGTGGGGGATAGATAAAGTGGATAGAGGAAAGCTCTGTTCTCTCTCACACAGGGAACATCCACTAAAATTGAGCACTGAGAGAGTGAGAACAGACAAAATTTCTTTCCCCAGCATGTTGTTAGTCTGTGGAACTCATGAGACTGGTATCTAGTTGTCTTGTGTGCTCCCAGAGGCATCTGTGGGGCTACTGTGAGATACAGGAAGCTGGACTAGATGGGCCCTTGGCCTGATCTAGCAGGGCTCTTCTTAGAATTTACTTTTGGCTGGACATGTATATTAGTGTGCTGCATTTTTTGAAATTTTGGGATTTTTGAAATGAATGAAATAAGAAGATACTAACCATGCATTGTGACCTTGTCCTACAAAATAATGTATGTTACTATATGGGCACTGGCACTATATTTAATTAAAATACAATATTTTATTCTGTAGTAAAAGGACAGATTTTTATTTACCACTTGAACTTGATTGACCCCCAAAGAATTAACAAGTCACATAAGCTTTCATAATGAAGGGGAAATTGTCCAGCTTGTAGCCTCTTAGGCAGAGAGCACAGTAATTATTGATCACTTCCCACTAAGGTGGGAAGCATGAATATGGTTCATTAAATTAACGAATTAATTTCTTAATTAATAAATTTCATAATCTTTACTGAATTAAAATTAATGACTAATTTTCAAGATCTGCCAAAACAACAACAACAATAGAGCCTATGGTGTTTTCAGGATTTGAAGTCAGGAGATTAGTAAGGCAAGGAATGATGGGAGTTGCAGGCCAAAATACGACTTTTCTAAATTCTCCCTTCCACTCAGTAGTATCGTTGGGTAACAGCTGCCCAAGATTTCAGACTGGAGTGTTTCTGAAGCCTACATAGAGAAACTGGGCACTCAACCTCAGCACTTTTGCATGTAAGCATGCATTCTACATTTTCTTTTCTTTTAAGGCCCTGAAAGTAAATAATTACTATTGGCCTTGCAATAACTTTTAAAAAAACGACTCCTTCCCTTTTTATTATTCACGAATAAGAAAAACTAATAAGTAAATACTCTTTGTTCAAATGCCAAAAATGTTGCAAGTTTTTGTCACTGGAAAGAGAGCCCACCACTATGCCCTTGATACCCCAGCAAGTAATGTTTTATAGTTAGTTGTAACACATGGATTTCAATCTGTTTCCTTTCCATAGGATGGTAATATATCATGTACTGTATGTTACAATAATCTCTTAAACAGAATTGGAATATTATTAGCATCAACATGGCCCATATTCATCAACTAATCACTGAACTGAGCACACCATTGATGACACCAATTTATCCGATTGTAATTTACATTGTAAGCAACTGTTTCTGATTGTAATTAGGCATATCAACGCCTACATACAAAAATGCTTCTCATTCTAATAAACCTTTCAACATTATATAGATAACCCTTTTACTAGTCAATAGTTTATTACAGAAATAAAACGTATTGTTCCCTTAATTCTAATCAAGATGTCTTTGTCCTGGTAGTCACTGAAGCCTGATATGTAGAGCCTTTAAACATCCACTCACCAAGCTTCATAATATTTTTAATGTGTCATGCATCATAACACCAATCTTACCAAGACAAACTATTTTCCTTCGATTTTTATTATGAATTTTTAAATTTGCAATATCCCTAATTGTTTAGAATATACAGCAGTTCTTATTAATTCTGCTATCTTTATAGCTATCTGTTAAACCAATAATTCCATGGATTTATTATTGGATTGATTTTTCTAAAAGTAATGGTCTTTCAGGTACAAGGTTGTACATTACATTGGATAATTATCAAACATCAAAGAATATTGTTTATCACCACTGATTTATTTTCATGAAATACTATCAAATTCACCGTAGTTTCCTATGTATACCACATTATGCAATCCACAGCTTTTTCAATAATGCTGGTTTAACCCTTTCTTGATGGAAAAGTTTAGAGAGTTCAGCTTGGGGAGGAACTGTCAGCCCTATGGACCCTTAGCTGTGGGTTGCCCCATGGGTCATCAGTCTCCCCAATGTGCCTTAATATGTATGTGAGATCAGTGGGAGAGATCATCCAGAGATTTGGACTGTGTTGCCATCAGTATGCTGATGTCATACAACATTTTTTCTCCTTTACATCTTCTACAGTGGATTCTGTCTGGGTCCTGGAGTGCTGATTGGTCACAATACTGGAATGGTTGAAGGCCAATAGGTTGAAGCTGAACCCAGACAAAACAAAGACCATTCTGTTGCCCCCCCCCCCCCGTACTGGGTTAAGGAGCTGTGTCCCTAAGTTGGATGGAATTATTCTTCCTCTTAGGGATCAATTTCATAACTTGGGGTGTTCCCCAGTCCTCTCATGCGAACAACAAATATTGGCTGTGTCTAGGTTGGCCTTTAATCAACATAGGTTGATTGCCCACCTGTGCTTCTGCCTTATAAAGGGATCCTTGATGACGTTGGTGCATGCACTAGTGATCTCAAAGATCAAGTACTGTAATACTCTCTATGTGGGGCTGCCCTTGAAGCTGACTCAGAAACTACAACAGATGCAGAATACAGTGGCTGAGCTGACCTCAGGTTTGAACAAGTTTGATCACATTTCTCCAGCATTGGCTCATCTGCATTGGCTTCCTGTCCCTTTTCAGGCCAGATTCAAGGTTTTTGTCTTAACCATAACTGTCTGGGTCCCCACTACTTATTTGGAATATCCTTCCTGCAGAACCTCGGCCTGTGCAACCCAATCTTCTCAGGCCTTGCTCTTATGGGTTGCCATGCCAAGAGGAACAAATAAAACATCTATGAGAAATGGAGTCTTCTCAGTCATGGCCCCATCCTTTTGGAATGGGCTCCTGTTAGAGATTCGCCAGGCCCCTTCCCTCCCAATTTTCAAGAGTATGTAAAGACCATGCTTTTTAAAGAAGCTTTTAAAGAAATCCCCCCCACCCCCCACCCCCCGGGTTACTTGTGTATATGATCTGCCTGGTCCCGCACTCATTTAGGTTTCAGTTAGGGTTTGATTTCTCTTTAATTTTCATTGGTGTTGTAAAGGGATGTTCATTTTGTGGTGTTGAGTTTAGTGGAGTAATTTTCTTTTTTTATTGTTAACTGCCCAGAATAATGCTGCTCACTAAATTAGGCCTTATATAAATACTAATAAAGCAGGATACATTTTGCCCATCAGTAAGCTGAATACTCAGTTTTCCAACTTCAGAAGGATGGAAGGCTGAGTCAACCCTGAGCCCGTTACCTGAGCCTGTCAGGATTGAACTCAGGTCATGAACAGAGTCTTGACTGCAGTTCTGCAGTTTAACCACTGCCCAACTGCCTCTTCAGCTCTTCATTCTGACTTCCCAGCAGCAACTGTTTTTCCTTTCTCCACACTGCTGTAAGCAAAGCCAAAGACAGAATTGGGAACAGTGTAATTAGGAGAGTTTAGGAATGTTACTCTCTCTTTTTGGACTAGAGCTCCCAGGATGCCTAGCCTATGGCCATGCTGGCAGGGGAGTTTGGCAAGCTGTAGCCTAAGAATGTAATAACTCAAAATTTGGACCATTAGCTACTAGAGACTTCATCAGTGTTTCACTTTGCTCTGGATCACATTTCTAATCCACTTAATATATTGCCCTCACTCTGTCCTGACTCATGAAGACGCTAACCTCTAACTAACCCTCTAGCTGAAAAAAGCTGCTTATCTCTCCTTTCAGGTACTTCAGTATTTGTGTAACATGATCTAAATAAGGAGTGATGTCAGACAGTAAACCATCATTGTAAACCTCTCTGTGCCACCAAAGTGTTTTTCTACTCTATTTCAAAGGAAATAAAGAGTCCATGGTGCATAACAAAGCTTTCCAGCTACTTGTGAATTATATAAGTGGTTAGCACCATCCTCAGCCCTCATCCTGTTCTAAAATTGGCGCAGTGGCTGGTAGAGCATTGCTGGTGTTATTACACCCAGAAAACATCCTCTACCATGACAAGCATGAAAAGACAAATCCCCTTGCATTTGGCTCTCCGACCCGTACATCTCAAGATATGGATTCATATGACCAAGATGCAAATAACAGTAATCCAGTACTCTTATGGCTTGTGGCACTTGCAGGTTTCATAGAAGTCTTTGTGGGGCTGATCTTGGACCAAAAGTTGCTGCTGCTTCCAGTAATGCTGAATCTCCCCTTCCTACCTCACTAATCCTGTGACTGTACACAAGAAGATAGAGTGTGAAGAGGATCGAGGAGGATCAATACTGGCTTCTCTGTTTTAAGCATGTTCTTGCCAGTCTGCCAAAAGGGTGTTTGGTAGCTTGTGGGGAACACAGTTTAAATGAGAAGGAAGACATATGAGAAGAATAATCCTCACATGTTGTCTCTCTCAGTATTACAACAATGAACCTTGTGTCATCTTAGACTAAAACCAGTTTTATTTGGTATGACTCCAGTTCGGATATTTTGGGCTGGAATTCACAAAAGCTTATGTCAAAGACTATGGTATTTATTATTGTTTAAGGTACTATTAGATGCTCCATTGTTATTGCTGTAACAGACTGACTCTGAAAGTACTGGGCATGTTTAGTCTTGAGACAAGAAGTCTGAGGACACACCTCAAATACTTGAAAGACTGTCATACAGAGGAGGGGCAGGAGCTGTTCCTAATCATCCCAGAGTGCAGGATACATAATAATAGGCTCAAATTACAGGAAGCCAGATTTTTTGATAAATATCAGGAAAAACATCCAAACTGTTAGAGCAGTACGGCAATGGAACAAATGCCCTCAGGAGGTGGTGAGTGCTGCAGTGCATTCAAGAGAAAACTGTACAACCACCCACCAGATCTACTTTGCTTTGAACTCCTGCACTGACCATGGGGTCAGACTTAATGGTCTCATATGCCCCTTCCAACTCCATTATTCTATGATTCTATGAACACAATTATTCCCCTGAACATTTCCATGAAAGTTATGTAGCAATCCCCACCTCCATCCCCACCCAGCTGATTGGCATGAACAAACATAGAACTCTGTCTTTATTCAAAACTTCCTGCATATTGTTCACAATGACTAGTTAAGTTTGGATTTAAATCAGGTAAATTTATTAGAAATGTATTTATTTATTTATTGTATTTATACCCCGCCTATCTAGTCGAACAACCACTCTGTTTCATCTGTAGGGAACCTGACTTTTATTCCAGGTCTGGAAATTTACAGATAGAACTGTAAACCACTTAATGTACTTAATGTACAACCACTTAATGTAAAGTAGTCTCACTGAAACCACTGGCTTTACTTTGGGAGTAAAGAGTTGGTGTCTCTTTCCTTTTTGACCAGTGCTGATGACATCAGAAGGAAACATTGGGCTGAGCAAAATCAAATGTCATAGAATCATTGGATTGATGGAGTTGGAAGGGGCTTATAAGGCCATTAAGTCCAACCTCCTGCTTAATATATGATTAAACTGTGGCTATCACACTTTGGTCACAGAAGACAACTGTTACTGGAAAGGCAATAATGCTAGGAAAAGTAGAAGATAGTAGAAAAGGAGACAGATCAAATATTAGATGGACTGGCTGTATAAAGGAAGCCATGACTATTGAGTTTACAACACCTGAACATAGCTGTTAATTATAAGACTTTTGAAAGTCAGTGACAGCACATAAAAAACTAAACACTACAATTCAGCACAATGCTCCCCAAAGCAAAGTTGTTCACATTTTCCTTCCCGCCCCACATACCAAAGAATAACTCTGAAAGCAAGTGAAGTTTGTGTATCACACCATTGATGCATTTCTCTTTATTCATGACGGAACAGGAAATATTGCCCTTTGTCTTCTCTCCACAACTCTGTTATGTCTGAAGATGCCCCGAGAAACTTAAATTAGTTCTATGGAAGGAAAGGCATGCCTGAAGTAGAAATAGCAACCATACTGATTACAAAAGGTTAACATAGACAAGATGAAACTTCTCAGAAAATGCCAGCTGGAATTTTGAAGGATGAATTTTTTTATTTCAGGTACCAAGGTAAGAAAAATGCAACAGAGACATAAAGTATTATAAAGGCGGCAGTACTCTTCAGTGACTTCTGACTTTACTGAGTGACTGTTACAGAGATATAGTACTTGCATGTGCTAAAATGCAATATTTTGTACCATGAAAAATATAGCTTGTATAAGTCCATTTACTTCTTCTTTCCAGAAATTGAAAGCTTGGTATTTAAAAACCAACCTACCAACCCACCATCTGCTTACATACGTATTTAGATCTCCTCTGATTTTAAAGCAGATGCTGGATGGCTGCCCATCAAGAACGTTGTAGCAACAGATTTCCTGCACTGAGAGGGGTTAAACCAAATGATCTTTGACATCCTGCTCTGTTTTTCTATTCTTGCTGCTTCTGATTATGGAGAGAATTTTTAAAAGGCTGGACAAATTTTTGCTACCCTCACTTCTCCCCTGAATCCCAATTTCTCCTGGTCAAAAAGTAAATTTTAGTTTCTGGTTGCCTCCAAGATTAGTGATTCAGAGCAGAGATGGGGATGAATAAAAAAAATGGTGATTCATTTTGATCCGTTATTCATCAAGGTTAATGAATCAACGAATATGAATATACAAATATTCTTTGATGAATTGATGAATTGATTCGTCTGCATTTTAAACTGCTATAACACTGGCCCCCAACGACCTAGAGACACCAAATGTGCAGGGAAGCTTCCTCAGATGCATTTGGTGAACATTGGATCATGGATTCCTGAGCTATATAGTCACAAAGAGGTCTCCCCTAGGAAAGTTCCTCCCAGGTACTTAGAGACTCCAGAATCACAACAGAGTTTCCGAAGTCGGGCCTTCTCGGCAGTGGCTCCTCGCCTCTGGAACAAACTTCCTCCAGAGATTTGTGTGGCCCCTACGCTGGGTATCTTTAAAAGCCAAGTAAAAACATGGATAATTACTCAGGCCATCCCTCTAGTCAATACTTGATTCTCTCTTCTCATTTCTCTTTAATTTATTTTTACTATATTTTCTTGGTTTCCACATTTTCATTTGTAGATTTATGTAACTAGGTGTTTTTATTAATTGTTTGTATTATATCGGAAGCCGCTCAGAGTGGTCGCATAGACCAGATGGGTGGGATACAAATCAAATCAAATCAAATGAATGAATGAATGAATGTCTTTCCCCAACATGCCTGACAACTTTGGTGAAGATTGGATATCAGAACTCTGAGTTATTCACCCACAAATTGGTCCCCCCAGGAGAGTTTACCACACGGCACAGAAGCCCATGATATTGAGGGAGTTATATTTAGCCCCAGCAGAATGAGAGGTCCCTTTGGCAGAGGCATGCATGAGGCATCGAGTTTGTCTTCCGCTCAGCACAACATTACATTTGCCAGTGCAGTAGAGTTTGCCCTCAGGAGGACTGGAGGCAAGGAGGTATTTGGCAACACAGCAGGCTTTTTCGTTCCATCGGGCACTGAGGAAGTTGGCAGCAGGAAAACGGGCTTTTTTGGCCCCATCGGGCCACTGAGGCAAAAGGCAGCCACAAGAGACTCTGGTATTCTTCTTCTGCAACATCACATTTGTCTGCAAAGTTACTTAAGTTTGTCCCAAGGAGGCAACTGAGGTTGTCAAAGCAGCAGCAGCAGCAGCAGGAGAATAGAGTCCAACTGCAAGGTGCTACTAACGGCGGTTAATCAGGGTGGCCACTGGGCTTCTCGAGTGGAAGATCAGAAGTTCGAATCCATGCAATGGGGTGACCTGAGTTCTTCTCCCTTGTTTCCTGCTTTTGCCTACCTATTGAGTTAAACTGCTGCTGAGCCACTAGGCTTGTTGATTGGAAGGTTTGGCAACCTACTCAGACAGCAGCCTGAGTGGATTTTGGAGCACCATGTTGGCATGGGACAACCGGACAGGCATTGGGTGGGGCAGAGCCCAACCCTCTTGGCACAGGGATGCCCAGACAGGCTTGGGGGAGGCAGAGGAAAAGGAAGAGGCAGAGGCAAAAGGAAGGAAGCAAAATATAGCCCTTTGAATAAGCAGGCAGGCAAGCAGGAAAGAACTTGGCCCGATGAGCCACCTTCACCCAGCAGTCAAGATTTCGAAGGCCCTTGCCCGATTCTTGGCACGGAATCAGCAGCAGGCAAGCCCAAGGCAGCTGTATAGGGATGCAGGATTTGGGGGCAACATGGCCCAAGGAGGTTGGAATTGATGCCCAGTGAGGGGGGGATGCCCACACAGGTTGCACATAGCAGCAACATGGAGTGTGGTACTGTGGGTTAAACCGCTGAACCACTGGGCTTGTCCATCAGAAGATCAGCACTGCAGTTTGAATCCATGTGACAGGGTGAGCTTTGCCCCATTGCTTTTCACCCAGCTGCTGGTCTGGGAGGAGGGAACATATGACTTTGGTGACTGGGGATGGGACTGTGAAGCCTGTCCTGCTGTTACTGGTTCCAAATCGGACTGGGGATCTTCGGAAACCAGTAACTCCTCAGATTCCTCTAGAAAAAGGAGCGGCAGTTCTTTTGGCAGCTCTGGAAGCTTTGGTTCCATGCCTGCCTCAAGGCCACCAGAAGAGGGACAGTGGCACTGGTTATCGTAGGCATGGTTGTGCACGTGGTGGTCATGATGACGGTGCTGCTACCTAGCCTGTGTAGTTTCACAGCCTTCTTCCCTTGGATTGGCCCTGAAGAAATCCCTTCATTTTCTACTGCCTGCCTAACAAACCAACTAAACAAATAAAGCAATGGAGATTGAGGAAGGAAACTAATAGAGGGTCAAGAGAGTGTGTAAAACCGCAAGACCACCAGCAAGCCAGCGAGCAGCAACTGTTCTCACTCCAGAGAACAGGGGAATGACTGGATGGGTAAAGCTTATATGAAGTGTATGTAAAAGTAGATACACCTTTCAGCAGCACTATTGGCTGCTGGACATACCAATTCAGGATCTCTGTCCTGATTGGCCATAGCTTTGAACTGGCGCCAGCAAGCTCAGAGAGGCCCCCAGAAAGGGTAACGAATATAGACGAATATGAATGGATCGATGAATAAAACCAAGCAAATATTCATCAAGCCATATTCATCCTGATTTAAAATTTTACAAATACGGGTCGACGAATAAATGACTAATTGGCTATATTCATCAGAAAACTGATCCATTTTTATATTCATCCCCATCTCTAATTTGGAGTAATGAAACAGGTGACAGGGTCCCTTCCTTAACACTCAGTTATACCCATTTTTGAAAACTGTTGATAGACTTCCAGTTATTTCCATTTCATCTTTTCTTTTCTTTCTTTTCCATTTTTTGGCAGTTGGGGTGATCTCTACAGCCCTTGGAAGGAACGGGGGAAGAAAATTATTCCTCAGACCTGTCAAAGTTGTCCATTCTAGGATGAGAGAAAACATGGCCAGACTGCACATGCTTTCTGAAACATACACCATGAAGTAAAACAGTGAGAACATCCGTGTCATCTTAATTCCCTGGTGCCATCTGTGCAAATTATTGATTGGAATCCTGGCATAGGTCAGCGGCCTGTAAGACTATCAGAAAAGAGATAGAACCAATTTTTAAAGAAATTGATTGATAATGGAAAAAATCACTTATTTTTATTTCCCAATGGGGTCTGCAGGGAGACATTTCATTGTAAAGAAGTCATGTTCTTCAGAGTTTAGTCATGGCTGATTCCCTGAGGTCCAAAGACATTGTATGGCTGCCGTTACATTTTCCAGGCAAGGGAGAGTTTGGAGGCATGTTTATGGCAGCTTTGTCAGTTTGACAGCAGTATTTTTTGTGATGGCCTGTCATCTTCCTCACAAGCCCTAACGTAATAAATCCCAAGGTGTTGTCTAAGGTCGACTGGTGAAAAGAGATGAAACTAGGACCCTGCTGCTCTGGGTTTATAGGTGAGTTGGGAAAGGCAGTCTGCAACAAAGTTGGTGGCTTGTGAAGTCTCTAATCCCTTTGCTTAGTCTGTCTCGGCAGCTTTACTCTAGCATTTGTAGCCGTTTGGAACTGGGCAAGAAATAATCTCAACAAGAGAATAAAGGAACGATGGTGGGAAATGTTAGCCTTATCTCTTAGCTGGTCATTGGATTAACTGTTCTGTAAACAGATATACTGGACCAAACTGGGGTTTCTTCTCTGTATGTTTATTGGAGAGTTTATCTACTATTTGAAACATGTTTTTCTTTGGCTCAGCTGTGAACTACTTTGTTCTCGCTCTCGCTCTTGCTCTCTCTCTTTTTGGACTTTGTTAAACACATTATTGTAATTAATAAAACATACATACCCATGTTGATGCCATCACATCTCACTATAAGTATAAAAAGACAGAATAGAGTTTGGCTGATTCCAGTTCCTCTTCTGAATTCAGACTGCCTGTCTCTTGCTTTTTCGCATTTCTAGTAAATTCTAGCATGTATTATCTTTAAGAAAACGATAAGGGAATGATGCAAGAAACTGACTGTTTAGTAAAAGTATTGCCATTTGCTATTTGAAGTAATCAGTAAGATTGATCTCAGCTAAATGTCCAGAAATGTTGTAATTCTGATTGAAAACTCGCCCTAAAATATCTATATTGTCATCTTCTATTGTTATTAATACTTCTATACAAATATCAAGTCTGAAAGTCCTTAATTTTTTTGCATTGCATTTTGGATTTTAAATTTCTGTCTTTCTGGGCAGGTATCAATATTAGGCACAATATATTCATTAATGTACTCAATCCACATTAGATTTTATCACTGATGTCACATGTCAGATATTCATTGTTAGTGGCACTGCTTTTGTAAAAATATGTCTCATATCTACTTGATCATTTTATGCATATTGAAGTAGTTGTGGCTTTTCCGTAGGTGTTCTGTATCGGTAATTATTCAGAACACAATTTTTCTGTGATTTCCCTAATTTCCTTTAGCTATTATTGTATAATTCTCTGAATAAAATGTCATCTTTATTTCTCCATTTTTAGCTTGCCTTTCATTAACTGTAATATTATTTTCTATTATCCCCTTATTTTTGTCTTTTACATTTCTGCCTTTCAGGTTGTTGTTGGTCACACCTGCCAATATTTCTGTTGGTTAAGAACAAAAAGCATTTGTATTTGTATACAGTTTTTTATGCCCTCATGAATCTTATACTCAGAAACAGTATATGCAGGTGGATTGCTTGGTTGGTTTTTTCTCTCTACAATTTATCTGCTTTTGGTTTTTTGATATTTTTCTCTATTTGATGTGAGCTACAGCAATGCCAGAATTATGGTCTGAATTTATGTCAATTTTAGGACACGTTTTCAGTGAATGCTATACTGGTTCCTCTTAAGATATCATCTATGTGATTCCTTACAATATTGTTTTCATTGTTATCTCCCAAGATTTCCATGTGTACAGTTTTCTTGTGATAATATAAATAATAGCAGTTACTTAAAATATCTTGGCAAATGGAAAGGCTTTGACCTGTTGATAAAAGGCTTGCAGAACTAGTAACAATCATATTTCTATGAGAGCAGATCTTCACAGATCGGCATCATAATAAACGGTATCCTGGCAGAGCTTGGATATTACTCAAGAAATTACAGTTCAACTGATTGGTTCAAAATTGGGAAAGGAGTACAACAAGGCTATAATATTGTCCCCCTGCTTATTTAATTTATATGCTGAATACAAGGCCAGACTGGAGGAATCCCAAACCGGGATTAAGATCGCCGGAAGAAATATCAACAACCTCCAATATGCAGAAGATACCACTCTGATGGCAGAAAGTGAGGGGGAATTAAAGAACCTCTTAAGGAGAGTGAAAGAGAAGAGAGCAAAAAATGGTCTGAAGCTCAACACCAAAAAAACTAAGATCACAGCCACTGGTCCCATTGCCTCCTGGCAAATAGAAGGGTAAGATATGGAGGCAGTTACAGATTTTACGTTCTTGGTCTCCATGATCACTGCAGATGGTGACAGCAGCCATGAAATTAAAAGAGGCCTGCTTCTTGGAAGGAAAGCTATGACAAACCTCAACAGCATCTTAAAAAGCAGAGACATCACCTTGCTGACAAAGGTCCATATAGTCAAAGCTATGGCTTTTCCAGTGGTGATGTACAGATGTGAGAGCTGGACCATAAAGAAGGCTGACTGCCGAAGAATTGATACTTTTGAATTGTGGTGCTGGAGGAGACTCTTGAGAGTCCCCTGGACTGCAAGGAGAAGAAACCTATCCATTTTGAAGGAAATCAACCTTGAGTGCTCACTGGAAGGACAGATCCTGAAGCTGAGGCTCCAATACTTTGGCCATCTGATGAGAAGAGAAGACTCCCTGGAGAAGACCCTGATGTTGGGGAAGTGTGAAGGCAAGAGGAGAAGGGGATGACAGAGAAAGAGATGGTTGGACAGTGTTATCAAAGCGATCAACATGAATTTGACCCAACCCCGGGAGGCAGTGGAAGACAGGAGGGCCTGGTGTGCTCTAGTCCATGGGGTCACGAAGAGTCGGACACAACTTAACGACTAAACAATAACAACAACAACAGTTCAAAGCCCAAGGTACTCCTGAAACATTTCATTATTCAGCAATTAATAAAACAGATACTTTTTGTTCTGTTTTAAGAAGCATCAGAATGCTGCCAGTCACTGGGCTTGGTAATGAAGGATCGCCGCCCTCTAATAACATTATCTTCCAATGCAAAAAAGTAATGTAATGTAAAGCCACTTTGGGTCTCTTGTTGGGAGAAATGCGGCATATTAATAATAATAATATTATTATTATTAATATTAATATTAATAATAATAATAATAATAATAATAATAATAATAATAATAATAATAATAATAATAATAATAATAATAATAATAATAATAATAATAATAATAATAATAATAATAATAATAATAAATGGAATGTAACTCATTCATGCAAAAAGGAGTAACTCACTATTTGTACTGAGTTGTTCTTATCTGTAATGCCTTATTCTAGTCTCTGTCCCTAATTGCCACATAACATGTAGAAGACACTTTGAGAACAGCCTCTCCTGCAAATTGTAAAGATGGTTTCAGATGGAAGCACTACCAATTAGTCTCCACCTTCTTAATGGATTTCCTCTAGTAATGAACAATACAGAAGAAACTAAGAAAACACAGAAGGTTGCAAATTAAAGATGACATTATCTGGATACACACCATGAATACAACAGACGCTATAGAACCCTTTTCTGAGAGCATTCAAAGACAGGAGAAGCTGGTTCAAGGAGAGATGCTTTTCGGATATTGAGTCCTGAAGTTAATTAGGGCATTAAAGCTAAGCAACAGCAACAGAACTATCCTACAATGAGGATGCCCTCAAACATACAGATGATTCTGAGAAGGCAGTTACAGAGAATGGAGGCTACATTTGTTGAACTTAGAAAATGGGACAGCTTCTTGAGTCTGTTCTAGCAGATAAGAACAAAGCAGCCATGGGAAGAGAAAGACCTTTTGTAATCAAAGGTTTTTAAAAAATCTGTTTTCACTGTCTTAGGATCCTTCAAATGATTTTGAAAGACAATAGCAGAAAGAACAATGATTCTGAATCAAATGGGACACATGACGCGAGCCCTTGTGAATATTGAACCTGCAACTTGGCAAGCAGGGTTATTCTCCCATATTAGCCATTAAAATAATCAGTATGGAACTCTCTGACCATGATTAGTGTTGCCAGCTCTTCCAGAAAAAAAGCCCTCTAGTTATTGCCTATTTACATATATTAATTAATTTAAGAGATTTAATTTAATTTGTATGCAAATTAAAATTTTCCCATTGCCTAGCACAGAGGATAAAGCAGATAATGGCCAGAAGGCAAACTTAACACAGGCAATACCTCAAATCAGTCATATTGTATTTAATTCGTCTGTGTGGCAACCCCAAATAAGAGAGTGACTAATTGACAGATAATGCAGGAAATGTTCTGGGATTGGAATAGCCACATTCACATTATTTTCCATTGACTACATGATGTACAAGTCAATGTGAATCAGCCTGGAGTTCTTCCCCTCAGTCTGTTTTTCCCCCCTACTCTGCCACTGAGGCGTCAACTTTTTATCCCAACAAAAGTACTTGTATTTGTCTGCGGTGTGTGATAGCTTGAACTGATGCAGTGGATGACTGGAAGCTGACTCTCCCAGTTTCCTAGTTTAAAGCAACAAGAAAGGAAGCAAAGAAACACTCGTGGGGATGTCAGTTCCCCTCAACCAAGCACCTCTTTGTCTTCAAATTATTATTATTTTAAGGCTTGATGCCAGCATTGGCTTGCTAGAACAGCTAGGAGCTTTCCAAAAATGGGAATCAAAGCACTCTGTAGAAAATTGGCAGCCAACTCTTGTTTTCCGTTTGTTGAGGTAGCTGTATTGTCGCCATGCGTCCTTCAGATCTGTACAGCTTCAGTACAGCCCCTTTAACAAGATGCTAGCAAGTGCAGATTGACAATTTCTTCTGTTTTCTCCACTGACTCCTATTTGATCTGCCAAAGCAAATTCATTCATGGAAGCCTGACTTCTTGGGTGTGACGTCACAGTGGAACCACTTTTTTTCCTGGTCCAGTGCGTCTGCAGCTTACACTTAGAACCCTACAGAGCAGTTAATATTCAATAGCTGGGAAGGATACACAGTATGACCTGGGGATGCCTCTAAAACTCTGCAGTCAGGTGGCCAAGAAACAATGACATGATAGAGAACAAAATAGTATACTGAAGGTAGCATTTCACCAATATGCAGAATTTTGTTGTCAGGATGAGAAGGTACAGACTGGCAATCGCTAAGTCAAAAAGATGTAAAAATAATTCCTTAGCTTTAAGATTTTTATTCAGTAGCAATATTATCTTATTAACAACTGCAATGGCACAAACTAAATGCAACGAATCCTAACTAAAAAGCACAGCATTTGTATTAGGATCATACCAGTTCCTCTCCAGTCTGTTGACCGCTGGGCTCTGCTACTAAATTTCACCCTTTCACGCCAGCTCAGGCCTGCCTTCTCTCTCTTTTTCTTTGATTTAAATCATTTTCCCTTTGTCTTTGGGCATTCCGTTTTCCCTTTCTTCAGTGGCTCCACTTCACTCTAGTGACTTCTCTCCTTTTCTTCACTTCTCTACTTCCCTGTTTCAACAGCCTTTTCAAAATGAATACTGTATATGTTCTGTTTTTCTCCATTCTGGACCCTTCCCAGATTTCCTAGCTCATATTCCAAGTTCTTAGAATCAGGAATTGCAAGGAGGGATAGACAAGAAATTAACTGAGCTTGTTCAGTTATATTATAGGGGATAAACATGTGTACCTATCAAAATTGCATGCCCAAATGCATACATTTTGAAAAATGCAGAGAAATACTGTATACAAATATATCTTTGTATGTGATGAGGAACAGACTTGTACCCTGATACATACCTACATCAGAACACGCATGCTTCACCGTGGTAGTTTGAGGACCTTGACAACCTCATTGTTTTCAGATGTACATATCTTAATTCCAAGTCCCATGTAGGAATCAGGTACTATTAGAGGAGCCAGAAAATCTTACACTAGGGAGCAAGTAACCTGGAGTATTGTAATGGGCTGACCTACTTCACCATAACTGTGTGTGTCCTAATCTTCACAACCACCGATGATATTGACACCTAGTAATGAATTTGAAGGCCAACCTTTGAATTCTTGCAGTAGCAATAGCTCTAGACATGCAAGGTAAGGCAGAGGTGTTTCTGAGCATGTACAATATACAAATGACACGTCCTGAAGACATGATTTCTAAATCCAGGACTTCCAGATTGGCAGGATCCCAATCTGTGAGATTTCAGGACTAAAGCCTGAGACCTGGAGAATGGGCCCAAAAACAAATTTCAGGACCAAACACTGAGGCGTAAGTGTTGTCTATGCTAGCACATTTGGAGTGGGCTGGTGCAGGCTAAATAGGGTTACTTGGGGTTGGGTCGAAATCTGGTATACCATTTGGTGTGATCTTTGCATCCAAATGGCTTACACACCTCAAGTGACCCTCTTTAATTTTAAGAAAGTTAAAAGGAAAAAAATCTCCAGCCTTGCCTCCCTTCTGATTCCTCACACCTCTGGGACAAAGACTGCAATTTTAAAAATATATAATTTGTGTAAGGTATGCAGTGTATCAGCACTGGTATAATGGGTAAAAGGAAAAAAAATGCTTCCTCTCCCTGCTCCATAGAGAAGCAGAGGAAAGGCATTTTAATCTTCCTGATTAGTTTGTTGCTGTGTCAAAAATCCCTCTCCTTGCTCCGCTCTGTCTCCTCTCACTTCTGAGAGGAAGTTTTCAAATTTTCTTTTATTTTCTCTGTTATTTTTTCAAAGTGATGCAGTGCATCAGCACTATCATAGTACAGGGGGTGTGTGGGCTTTTTTTAATGTTTTATTTCCTTTGCCCCACTGTGGAATAGAGGAAATATTTAATTTCCCAATGCAGTGGCTAAGCTTTCTTCTTAAGCGACTTCATGACATTGACAAATGGACAGAAAAAATAAATTGACAACTGTAAGATCACTTTGATTCATTTCCAGAAATCACATGTACTGGAAACAAACTAAACTGGAGCAATCTGACCTGCTCCAAAAAAGTAGCAACCCCTGACAGGGGCTCAGAAACGCGTAGGTAGGAATGTTCTGGGGATGGGCTAGATTGCTCCAGCAATTATGTCATATAATCACCAGAAAAAAGGAGCCAACCAGACTATGCAGTGGACCAAACAGTGGGACAACTGGCCATCTGATTGCACCCTTGATGACTTCAGTTAGGGCAAGTATGGCACAGCCCTTCCAGCTTCTGGCAGAAAGGGTAGCAGAAGTCACACGGAGAAGAAAAACGGGAAGGAAGCAACTTTGGGTCCCTTGTTGGGAGAAATGCAGCATATAAATAAAACTAATAAATAATAAACTTTGGAATCAGCTAACCTCGCTTAATTTTGACTTGAGCTTCCCATTCATTGGCAACTCTCCTCAGAGAGCAAATGCTGCCTCTAGTATTTTTCTTCTTCCTGGGCTGGAGAAACCAGGATCTCCAGGACAGAGTGGGTTTGGGGGAAGGAAAACAAGAATGACTTGGAAACAGAGAGTGAAGGCCATGTAGTCATTTGCTTGTGGCTCTTCCTTTTCCTAGTCTGAATTAACTAAACCAGTTTCTCTAAATATGTCCTATAATTTTCTTGCTGTGTATTTATTTATTTAATTTAGTTATTTACAAGATTTTTTTAAAAAGCCGCACCATTACCAGCGGTCTCTGTTTGAATGACAGGATAAAGAAAAAGAAAGACTACATGAATAGATTAATGTACTGTATAGCCTTATGGTGAGGTTTTTGGGCTGTGATTGCAGTGGAGAGGTAGTGCACCAGTGTGATGAGACAGAAGGGGCTTAGCTCTGACAATGGGGGAAGTGTAAGCAACAGTATGTGGATAGTGACACTTATCCTTCCATCTCAGGTAGCAGAATACCTTGCTGTACTTTTGATGCATCTATTTTCCTTCCTTCCTTCCTCATTTAATATTGTGCCTTTTTCACAGGATCCAAGTCAGTTTGCTACATGAATTAGAAATGAATACAGTGAAAAATGTAGTAGGTTATCAAAGTAATAAGAATATTTTATTTATTCATTTATTTAACTTATAAGAATAAGAATAGTAATGTGTTGTTGTGATTGGGTTCTTTGTCAGTGTCTGGCAGTTCTTTGTTTTTAGTGGGAAACGACAAGAGAGGAGGTTCTTTAAACAAATTTTTATTATCAAAACTAACAGGTTTTTCCACCACAACTTCAACAGGGTCTACAGATTCAATGTTAACAGGTAAGGTAGCCCACAACAAGGACAATGTCACCTCATAATTGTCCCCTTGTAATGGAAAGATTGTCCAAACCTGTTCCTGATCCGTTGGTCTTCTCAGACAGCCACTCCTCATCGCACATATTGTCCCGCAGCAGGGATGATGTGACCGTTCTCCTTCAAGCAGCTTCTCATGTGGTTGGACTGGTCCAGGTTGGATCACCCTGTTCCAAGGACCGCATCCTCGGTATACTAAAACTGTCCATTCCTCTGGTCCCAATCCTTCAATAATGGGTGTTCATTCTTCCCCCTTTTTCTCTGACTCTTTTCGGTCTTGGCTTTCATAAGCTATTCCCTTCTGCGGGATCTGAAACACTCTAGGTTCCCCTTCTCCTTCCAGCCATTCAGCTTCTAACAAAACCACTTTCTTCATCTCCCCCGATTCTCCTCCCTCCTCCAAAGTTAAGAAAATGTCTACCTCCCTCCTCTCTCTCTTTCCTGACTCCTCCTTCTCCTTTCCTGCCTTTAACTCTTTCATCTTTGCTATAACATTCACTATCTCTCCCTTTCCAACTTCTCTTTCTTTTTCCTCCTCTGCAGACATATGAGGGGACAGCTCACTCTCTTCTCTTTTATCTTCTTGCTCACAGTCTTCAAGTCAATTCTGACTCATGACGACCCTTTTCCGGGGTTTTCTGGGTAGAGAATATACAGAAATGGTTTACTATCCCCCAACACAACTAATACTAAAGCTCAGTTAAATATAGACATGCCCACACAGCTGTGAACCCATGAGTCATTCAACTACATACGCATGGTTAGTATAGGACATGATGCTCCAGCACTCTCATTTCCCATTCATTGTATACAGTTTGAAACAGCCATGATTTAGACAGAGAAACCATTCTATCTTGTGGTCTGTTCTAAGGAGGGGAATTCAAACATGACCTTATGCTGGTGTCCTGTTAACCTGCACTTTTATGTGATGGGGATTAATGAACTTTTGTTTTCCTCCCTCCTCAAGCTTTCTGCTGCCTTTAATCCTTTTTCTGTGCTACTAGAGAGCTGTGGGGCTTATATTAATTGATAAGGTGGTTAACTTACATATAACCAAAAAAAGAGAGGAAAATGAGGAGAGAAATTGCCATAATTTGTATGTTCTAATTTATAGATTAAAATGGGAAAGTGTCTTGTGGAAACGGAAAGACTAAAAAGCCTTTCTGGATTCCAACCCCATTTCTTTAGAAGCAATAGGTCCAGGAATGCTTATACTAAAGAAAACATGCTAGTCTGTAAAGTGCTGCAGGAGACTTTATTGTTTTTGTACAACAGAAATCCTCTGTGGGTATTCTGAAAGTGTATGTAGAGCAGCTGTATTGCTTGCAGTTAGGCGACTGATGCTCCCTATTCCTCAGCATCAAGCAGGGTTTTACTTCTCTGGAGACATAAACAAGTCCTGCATACTAAATAATTTTTTTAGAAGAGGTAGCTGTATCAATCTGTGCTAAAAAAAATAAAGAAATGGAAACATTGTGGCACCTTAAAAACAAACAGCTATATTTGCAGATTTGTTATAAAGAATCATTGGTAAACTTTCATCAGGATTGTAGAGCCTTCAACAAATAACTGATTTGTTACTATTCAGCTTGTTTGGAGAAAGCAAGAATTTTGCCCATTCCTTTTCTTATGCTTTGGTGCTAAACAAGAACCAAGAGAGGGAGATTATATATTAAACAAAATGAAGGTGTGATCAGAGGGGCAATAGACTGCATTTTGGATAAGGCAATAATGATGCAGCTCAACCCTGATATGTGCCCAAGCTGGACTTAGCTCAATGGTTTAGGTATCTGACTGTGGATCCAGAGGCTGGGAATCCAATTTCCCACTATGACTCCAGGGAGAAGAGCCAACCAGTCTGGCCTTGGGCAAGCTGAATAACCCGAGGATGCCCCCAGAAGAAGGGAATGACCAACTACTTCTGCATATTCTCTACTTAGAAAACCCCAAAAAAAGGTCGCCATAAGTCAGAATTGAATTGATGGCACATCATGATGATGATGATGATTAACAGAGCTATTCAGTTTTTTGGTGTAATAGATAGTGTGAGAGACTAGAATTCAGTAGGCCTGAGGTTGAGACCCCTTTCAGACATGGAAACTCACTGGGGATGAGGAACTGGTAAAACTGTTCTTTAAATATCTCAGTTACCTTGAAAACCCCATTAGGTACGTTCAAACTTGACAGCATGTAACAACAAGAACAACAGTATTCTGTTTTGGAGCTGGGCCGGAGCGAGTCCCACACAGCCGGAATGATTGCTTTATGCAAAAGCCAGCAAAGGAACCCTTTCCAATGCAATCAGATGCAATTCTTGCTTGCCTTTTGAATGGACCCTCAGACAGGGCTTCACATGTGGGCAATCGCTTTGAATCCCTAGTCACAGGAAAAGTCCCTGTAAACAAGTAAGGGCTGACTCAGAATACTGTCATTAAATATATCCACTTCAGAGTGTGTGTTTAGTCGTTTAGTCGTGTCCGACTCTTCGTGACCCCACGGACCAGAGCACGCCAGGCCCTCCTGTCTTCTACTGCCTCCCGGAGTTGTGTCAGGTTCATGTTGGTTGCTTCGCAGACACTGTCCAGCCATCTCATCCTCGGTCGTCCCCTTCTCCTCTTGCCATCACACCTTCCTAACATCAAGGTTTTTTCCAAGGACTCTTTTCTTCTCATGAGATGGCCAAAGTACTGGAGCCTCAGCTTCAGGATCTGTCCTTCCAGTGAGCACTCAGGGTTGATTTCCTTTAGAATTGATAGGTTTGTTCTCTTTGCAGTCCAGGGGATTCTCAAGAGCCTCCTCCAGCACCACAATTCAAAGGCATCAATTCTTCGGCGGTCTGCTTTCTTTATGGTCCAGCTCTCACTTCCATACATCACGACAGGAAAAACCATAGCTTTGACTATTCGGACTTTTGTTGGCAAGGTGATGTCTCTGCTTTTCAAGATGCTGTCAAGATTTGTCATCGCTTTCCTCCCAAGAAGAAGGCGTCTTTTAATTTCAGGGCTGCTGTCTCCATCTGCAGTGATCATGGAGCCCAGGAAGATAAAATTTGACACTGCCTCCATATCTTCCCCTTCTATTTCCCAGGAGCACTTCAGAGTAACTGCTGCCAAAACAACATAAGCGTTTAAAGTTAAAAACATTAAATGAGAAGTGCAACATAAGAATCTTCATTATTATACTTCTTAATCATCACAATTGATCAATGAATATAAAAGGAAGCCAGATTTGGGTATTTTTGCTCAACGATAACCTTCCCTGTCAGTGTTTTAGTAACAGGAGTGATGTGAGTTCTTCCAGTACAATGTTCATTTCAAGGCTCATTCCACAAAATGGACAAAAACAAAAGAAATTGCCTTTGCAAGGAAAAAAAAGAGAGAGATGGGTTCTGTTATTTCTTCTCTCTAAGGATGGTTTCTTTTATGGAAGTGGTCACTAAAATGATCTGTTTATTATTTATTCATTTCTAAGAATGGTGTAGAACACAGAAAGTAGTAAAGAAAAATATAAATGCAGATTAGCAGGAGAAGAATAAATGCGAGGGCAAGACAAAACAGTGACCTATTTTGGGAATTTGTTTTAAAAGCTGATGGAAGATAGAGATGCGAGACATGCTGAGAAGAAAAGATGATAATGAGGAGAAGAAAGCCATTCTACATGAGATGAACAGGCGATGTTCACTGAGATGGCTCAGGATTAGTGATGGATTATTGATCCGGGGAAGATAGCAAAACTGGATTCAGCAAAACACATTTTTTTTCTCAAGAATAACAGCAATTTCAGTGCAATGAAATGCTGGTGGTATGATCAAACAGTAAAGGAAAATGGGGTGTTATCTCTTCTGAAATTCTGGGTAACTG
Source organism: Pogona vitticeps (assembly GCF_051106095.1). Taxonomy (NCBI): domain Eukaryota; kingdom Metazoa; phylum Chordata; class Lepidosauria; order Squamata; family Agamidae; genus Pogona; species Pogona vitticeps. Next base: position 318,938,320 of record NC_135783.1, on the reverse strand, counting down.
CAAGTCAACGGGTATTATTGTGAGCAAAGAATAGCATAAATCTAGATAGCATCAATTTGGCATTCTGTTCATTACGTACATGGTGAAGCTTCAAAATAACAGGAATTTAAAGCTTCACAAAAGCCGTATTTGTCTTTTGTTGGTTGTCTGACAGAAACCTAGAATGAAGACTTTAATCAGCCCCTGCTGAACCTGTGTATTTGGAGGGAAATTGTTTATTATTTACTAGATCTTATTTTAAAAGGACATTGCTGTTGTTTAGTCGTTAAGTCATGTCTGACTCTTCGTGACCCCATGGACCAGAGCACGCCAGGCCCTCCTGTCTTCCACTGCCTCCCAGGAGTTGGGTCAAATTCATGTTGGTAGCTTCGATGACACTGTCCAACCATCTCGTCCTCTGTTGTTCCCTTCTCCTCTTGCCGTCACACTTTCCGAACATCAGGGGCTTTTCCAGGGAGTCTTCTCTTCTCATGAGATGGCCAAAGTATTGAAGCTTCAGCTTCAGGATCTGTCCTTCAGAGTGTCCCTGAGCACTCAGTGTTGATTTCCTTCAAAATGGAAAAGAAAAAACAAGAAATCGGTCCTTCTCGGCAGTGGCTCATCATTTGTGAAACAATCTCCCCTCTGAGATTCGCTTGCCCCCTTCGCTAGGTATTTTAGAAGTGCTAACTTAAAACCTGGCTATTTAGGCAGACCTTCCCCCCAGTCACCACTTGATCTCTTATATCTACCATCTTGAATGATATGCTCATTGCTGTGAAATTGTTGTTTGATATTTTTAATTGTATTTATTCTGTTGTGTTGTGAGCCGCCCAGAGTAGACACTGCCTAGATGGGCGGGATACAAGTTTAATAAATAAAATAAAAATAAAATAAATGAATAAATAGAGCCATCTACATCCCAATCCCAAAGAAGGGCAGTGCCAAAGAATGCTCGAACTACCATACAAATGCACTCATTTCACATGTTAGTACTCCCAGAAGTACTAGCTCAATTTCAATGGGGAAGAGGAACTCAAAACCAAATTGTTAACATGTGCTGGATTATGGAGAAAGCCAGAGAGTTCCAGAAAAACATCTGCTTCATTGACTACGCAAAAGCCTTTGACTGTGTGGACCACATCAAACTATGGCAAGTTCTTAAAGAAATGGGAGTGCCTGATCACCTTATCTATCTCCTGAGAACCCTCTACGAGTAGACGTAGTCTATAGGGATGGGGTAAAAATCGAAAAATAAATAACAATAAATAAACAAAAGTCAGGAAGCAACAGTTAGATCTGTATATGGAAAACTGATTGGTTCAAAATTGGGAAAGAAATACGACAAGGCTGTATATTGTCTCCCTGCTTATTTAACTTATATGCAGAATACAGGACTGGATGAATCCCAGCTGGAATTAAGATAGCTGGAAGAAATATCAACAACCTCCGATATGCGGATGATACCACTCTGATGGTAGAAAGTGAGGAGAAATTAAAGAACCTCTTAATGAGGGTGAAAGAGGAGAGCACAAAAAATGGTCTAAAGTTCAACATCAAAAAAACTAAGATCATGGTCACTGGTCCCATCACCTCCTGGGAAATAGAAGGGGAAGATATGGAGGCAGTGACAGTTTTTACTTTCTTGGGTTCCATGATCACTGCAGATGTGACAGCAGCCACGGAATTAAAAGACGCTTGCTTCTCGGGAGGAAAGCGATGACAAACCTAAGCAGCATCTTAAAAAGCAGAGACATCACCTTGCCAACAAAAGTCCGCATAGTCAAAGCTATGGTTTTCTAGTAGTGATGTATGGAAGTGAGAGCTGGACCATAAAGAAGGCTGACCGCCGAAGAATTGATGCTTTTGTATTGTGGTGCTGGAGGAGACTCTTGAGAGTCCCCTGGACTGCAAAGAAAACAAACCTATCTATCTATCTATCTATCTATCTATCTATCTATCTATCTATCTATCTATCTATCTATCTATCTATCTATCTATCTATCTATCTATCTATCTATCTATCTATCTATCTATCTATCTATCTATCTATCTATCTATCTATCTATCTATCTATTTATTTATTTATTTGATTTCTATTCTGCCCTTTTAGACAAAGTCTACTCCAGGTAGGTTCCATGAAACATTATACGCTAAAACAGTTAAAAACAATTATAAACAATAGTAATTAGTAATGCTCAGTAGTGCTCAAGATGGGAAAACTGAAAATTATCGTAAAAATAAAGTCAAGTATTGACAGGAGGGAAGGCCTGCCGAAAGTGCCAAGTTTTTAATTGGCTCTTAAAAACATCCAGCAAGGGAGCCAGGCGGATCACTGATGGGAGGGGCCACTGCCGAGAAGGCCCGGTTTTTTGTTCTTTCTCTCCGGGCCTCTCTCGGCGTTAGGTCTCTCAACCGTCCCTCCTGGCTATGGCGTGTGATTCAGGTAGATCTAGGTGGGAGAAGGCGATCTGCCAGGTATTGAGGTCCTAAACCATTTAGGGCTTTATAAGTCAGCATCAACACTTTGAAGTCAATGGGGAAACGAATGGGCAGCCAGTGCAAGGCAGCCAGAGTGGGAGAAATGGTACTTTCTCACCCCACTAAGGAGTCTGGCCGCCGCATTCTGCACCATTTGAGGCTTCCGCATTAATCTCAAAGGTAGCCCCACATAGAGCGCAATACAGTGGTCTAATCTCGAGATTACAAGCGCATGGACGAGCATGGTGAGAGCCCCGCCATCAAAATAGGACAACCACTTTGCTTTCTTGCATTTCCTTTTCTTTGTGATGGTTTTTGAGAAGAACATCTTTCTTTGGTGTCAGTTCTAGAAGGTGTAAGTCTTTATAGAACTGGTCAATTTCAGCGTCTTCAGCATTGGTGGTTGGTGCATAAACTTGGATTACTGTGATGTTGAAAGGTCTGTCTTGGATTCGTATTGAAATCATTCTATCATTTTTGAGTTTGTATGCCAGTACAGCTTTTCCCACTCTTTTGTTGACTATGAGGGCTACTCCATTCCTTCTACAGGATTCTTGCCCACAATAATAGACATGATAATCGTCTGAATTGAATTCGCCATTCCCGTCCATTTTAGTTCACTGACGCCCAGGATGTCAATATTTATTCTTGCCATCTCCTGTTTGACCACATCCAGCTTATCAAGGTTCATAGATCATCCATTCCAGGTTCCTATGCAGTATTTTTCTTTGTAGCATCGGACTTTCCTTTCACTTCCAGGCACATCCATAGCTAAGCATTATTTTGGCTTTGGACCAACTACTTCATTAGCTCTGCAGCTACTTGTACTTGTCCTCCACTCTTCCTCAGTAACATGTTGGATGCCTTCCAACCTGAGGGGCTCATCTTCCACTGTCATGTCTTTTAGCCTTTTGTTCTTTGTTCATGGAGTTTTGTTGGCAAATATACTGGAGTGGCTTGCCAGTTCCTGCTCCAGGTGGATCACATTTAGTCAGAACTTTCCACTATGACCTGTCCGTCTTGGGTGTCCTTGCACAGCATAGCCCATAGCTTCTCTGAATTACTCAAGCCCCTTTGCCACGACAAGGCAGAAATCCATGACAAGGATTAAAAAAGCATAGGTGTTTACATAGCTTTCCATACAAGAGAGCAGACTAAAATGCAGCTCTAAAACTAAAAACTGTGCTGTAATAACCTATTATTTAGTTGTAAGAAAAATGGTGAAGGCTCTGTTTTACAGGTTCACCTCTGCATCTGTACTCATAGCATTTTAAAAAGAGCCTCGTGGTTAAATTGCTGTAGCGCAGCCAAATTCAGCTCACGACCTGGGGTTCAATCCCAGGTAGCCAGCTCAAGGTTCACTCAGCCTTCCATCTTTCTGAGGTCGGTAAAATAAGCACTCAGTTTGCTTGCATGGGACGGGAGTAATGTGTAGCTTGCATAATTAACTTGCAAACTGCCCAGGGAGTACATTAAGTGATATGGGGTGGTATATAAGCAGCATGCTTTATTGTAGTCCTTTTCATTTTGCTACCACATACCAGTGTGGATTTGTTTTGCTGCTGTTCTGCTAACCTCACTTGGAGACTTTGACTGTGATTACCGGATCAACCAGTGTAAGATTTGCTGTGGTTATAGTGTAGATTGTTTCGAAGTATTCCCAGCTTACACAATGCAAAAACCAATTTGAATCAGTCTAGCTCTTTTTGCTCGCAACAAGGCTTTTTTTTTTTCTTTGACACTAAGGTCTTCCACTTTTTTCAAGGTGGAACTATTCAAACAGATTTCCCCCCCTGTGGGGGCATGTCTGTAGGTGGTGTTTCAGTGACATAGGCAGTTGGGGCATGATGTTCAGAACTACAGGAACACCCCTGCATTATCTCCCCCAACTGGTGTTTGATTTTTTAAATGTTTTAAAAATATGAGATTAGCACTAGATCACCTTATCACCAGCCCCCATCACTTTTCTTTTGCCCAGTGATCGATCAAGGAGGTGGATATTTTCCACATTAACTCCCAAAAGGTAAGCTTTTTCCAGAATGCCTCAAGGAGACAGGAGCTACAGATTGTTCAATGGTCTCAGCGAGGTGATGAACTGTTCACTTAGAGCCCAATGCCTCTCAGAGTTTAGCAAAGTTATTCTTTTTGGATTGCCTAGCTAGGAAATCCTAGTCCAGCCATAGGCAGCCGTTGTCCAAAAATCCCAGAGATGGTAATACAAATAGTGTATCATGTGCTTTTTGGCCCAGGTTGCTAAGTAACGCACAAAAAGTGGTATTCTCTGTCATGGTCTCTGGAGAATCTTCAAGATGAAAGACCCGTACTATCGCCATCATCTAAGGCCTAAAGAGGGAACATTTTCCATTATCATCTCCCTAGAACCTCTTAAGTCTCCACTGGCTTTTACAAAATCTTACAGCATGTAATTGTTTCTTCATTCTCAGTTACTGTTGAGCTGCTCATGGGGCCTGCTTTCAGCAGAAAGGCAAGACAGAAATATTTCAAACAAACCAGGCATTAGATCCAATTTTTTAAAAAAATCTGCTGGCTATCCTTAGTCATTAAAAAGATACCAATGTTCTTTTCAAATCCCAGATTATAATCAGGTGGGAACCAAGCAGTTGTTCCCCACACCTTGGGAATCATTAACTCACAAGGATATAGGCATTCTTAAGGTACTTAAAATTAATAATCTGGTACAAATAAAATCCTGATTAAAGAGAAACATCTGAAAATATACCATTTTAACATTATTTTGCTGAAACAGTGGAAATGAAGCCTGCTAAGAGTATGATGCAGAGCAGCAGACAATAAACTATTTTATTTATTTATTTATTTATTGGACATATATACCGCCCCATAGCGCTACAAGCACTCTCCAGGCGGTTTACAATTTAATTATACAGGCTACACATTGCCCTCCCCCCACCAAGCTGGGTACTCATTTTACCGACCTCGGAAGGATGGAAGGCTGAGTCAGCCTTGAACCGGCTACCTAGGATTTGAACCCCAGGTCCTGAGCACAGTTTTAGCTGCAATACAGCGTTTTAACCACTGCGCCACGAGGCATGATAGATACATAAGACTGGGTGGGTGTGGAAGTTTTTAAACCAGTATTAAAAATCAGGCACAGTAGTCTGGGTGAATTCTGACTAGAAAAAAATGGTTTCCCTTGCTTTGGACTTCTTCAAATGGAGCTAAATGGGGCCTAGAATTTCATTAGATCTTTTTGCTATCACAGCACATTGTTGACTCATATTTAGCTTGTGGTCTAGCTAAGGCTCCTAGATCCTTTTCACACATAATACTATCAAGTCAAATGTCACCCATTCTACTTCAGTTCTACCTAAATATAGAACTTTATATTTATCTCTGCAGAAATTCATTTTGTCTTAGCCCAATTCTCCAGTCCATCATGGTAATACTGAATCTTGTTCCTGTCCTCTGCGATATTGGTTATCTGTTCCAGTTTGGTGTCATCTACAAATTTGGTAAGTTCTTCTATGCCTTCATCAAAGTTAGTTATAAAAATGTGGAACAGCAATTCTATAAACTTGTGTGGGAGGAAGTAAAGTCAGCATGGAAAGTATTAGTGGAGAAGTAGCAGAACAGAGACTGCAAAGAAGGAATGCACCAGGAAACCTAACCACTTGTCCTGTTCCCTTTTGCTCCCTAAAGGCTTGTAGTCCCTTGAGCAAGCGTTAAGTGTATATTGTTGAAAGTGACTGGGTGCAACTCAGCTTACACTTGAGAAGGTGCATGTCTTTACATGGCCAAAAGTTGAGACAGAGGCCTTCGTCAGGTTTCCTAGACCAGTGGTCCCCAACCTTGGGCCTCCAGATGTTCTTGGACTTCAACTCCCAGAAATCCTGGCCAGCAGAGATGGTGGTGAAGGCTTCTGGGAGTTGCAGTCCAAGAGCATCTGGAGGCCCAAGGTTGGGGACCACTGTCCTAGACTGTCCTTTCCCTGCTCTAACCTGTGATGACCTTCCTTGGACCTTAGACTGCTATTTCTGGAGTAGCTGATGTCACTTCTTTCCTTCTCACATCACTGTCTTGCCCTTCCAAGGATGGGACTTCTTGCCTTTGCTCCACAGGGACAAAAAGGGCAACCATGGCTCCTGAGTCCTGACATTAGCCAGAACTAAGACTTCTCTCACCTTCCTTATTCCAAGTGTTTTTCTCTAATAAATACAAGCTTCCTTGTTTTCTTAGAAAGATGTGTGGTTCCTTTACAAAAGGGGAAGTGTTCTCAGATAATCTTTCCAAGTCTTAAAGGGCTAAATCCACAAGTTAACATTGCCTCAGTATTGTTGTGCGTATCTGGCACTATGGCTCCCCCAGAACAGGAATGGGCAAAGAATGGCTCTCCAGATGTTGTGAGATGTAGGTCCCTGCAGACCTAGCTAGCACTGTCAGTGAGGAGGAAAGCTGGGAGTAGTAGTTCAGTCGTTTAGTCATGTCCGACTCTTCGTGACCCCATGGACCAGAGCACGCCAGGCCCTCCTATCTGGGAGCTGGACTCCAATATATTCTGCTTGCCTCTGCTCTTAAAGGAAAATCTGTGATGCTTCAAGACGGGTTGTGATGTTTTCCTGGTGCTCATGAATCTAAACAGAGCCCATCTGCTTCTCAACACCAGTGCGAACACTGCCCCATTGGTGTTTGCCTGGCATTAGAAACCTGGCATTAGAAATCCACTTTACCGAGTTTTCTCTAGTAGCCAGAAGTGTGCTGAAATCCTAGAATCTGTCAGAAATCAATGTGTTGGGCATAAAGTGCAGTGCTTGATAGCCCTTGACATATCTTGGGTAGATTTCCTGTGTTAACCAAAGCTGCTGTTATACACTGCTCCTCTGAGTGTGGTACTTCATCCACTAGAGACCACTGACCCATGCAGATGAGGCCAGGTGATGAGCAAGCAGTAAATAATCGACAGCACATGCTCTTTAGGCATGCTGTGGGGCTGGAGTAGGGGACCAAAAGTTGCCTTGCATTTTTGTGCTGGCTTGAGCTATTGTAATTTAGGTTAGCCTCCATCAAAAGCAGATTCATTAAACTGCACTATTTATGCTATTATGTATTTGTCCTCTTTGGGGTATTGGGGTGCCTCTGGACCTGGTCTTATCAATGGAGGCTTAGATTTCATCCATGACCAGGAATGTTTTTTATCAACTTTGGTTGATTGCCTAGCTGTGTCCCTATCTGGACAGAAAGTGCCTAAAATAGTAGTACATGCTTTGGTAATCTCAAAAATAGACAGTGGTACCTCGCTAGACAATGACCCCGCTGTACGATGAGATCGTTATAGCGATTTGCAAAATAGTCATTCCTATGGGGTAATTCCGCTTGACGATGATTAGGTCCGTGCTTCGCGGACTGTTTATTTGCAAGATGAAGATTTTTTCCGATGATCGTCGGTTTCTTAATATAGCTGCCCTGTCTTTTCCAGACCCATGCTTCGCAGGGCAGCCATTTTAACAGCTGATTGGTGCTCACAAAATGGCTTCCCTATGGGCGATCTTCGCTGGACGACGAGGTAATTTCCCCATTGGAACGCATTAAACCAAGTTTCAATGCATTCCAATGGGGAAACTGATTTCGCATGATGATGATTTTGCTTAACAGCGATTTTCCCAGAATGGATTATCGTTGTCATGCGGGGCACCACTGTACTGTAGCTCTCACTACATAGGGTTGCCATTGAAATCAGTACGTAAGCTTCAGCATGTCCGGAATGCAGCAGCCAGACTTACTGCAGAGACTGGTAGATTCAGTCATGCCTTCCCAGTTCTGGCTCGCTTGCACTGGCTACCTGTTTGATTCCATGCTCAATTCAAGGTGCTGGTTCTGACTTATAAAGCCCTGAATGACTTGGGACCTCTATAGAATCTCTCTCTCTCTCTCTCTTTCTCTAAAGCAATCTACAATCCCCTTTGCTCCTTGCAATATCTGTCATTGAAAGTGACAAAGGAGTTCAGAAAATCTACAACTTAAAATCAAGAATTTTCTGCCCTGGCTCCCTTACTGTGGAACAAGCTAACTTTGGCAGTTCACCAAGCATCATCCCTCCTGACCGTCAGAAAGATGTTAAAAACTGAATGTTTCAGGACAGCTTTTAATGGTCTTCCACTTGGAAACCTGCGTGTACTGATATACTGTAGAATTTGCCATGTTATTCTATATTTCAGCATAGTGCTGATCACATTAGTGCTGATTGCATTGTGCTGATCACATTTCTTGGCCCACTTGTCTCGTTTGTTTTGACATTGGAAGATGAATGAAAATAGCCAACACTTGCTGGAGGTTTGCTGTTATTGTGGTCTTTGTGTCATTCTTTAATACAAAGCTTTGACACAGAGTCTCTTGTAGACATCCAAGATCGAAGCATGGGCATCAGCTCGATTTGATTCTCACTAGACACTCTAGCCGATTTGCAATATAGAGATAGTATCACACGAAAAGGGAAGGAAGACCACGTATCAACATCAAAAAGACTCACGATCAGGGAAAAGTACAGGAATTTGCTCAAGTGCTTGAGGAAACTCTTCCAGGCCTGGCTGGTGCAAATGCACCAAATGTCCACATTTGGCAAGAAGACCAAAAAGGCGGCCGACTGGTTCGAAGCCCATTCGGAGGAGTTGATTCCAGCCATCGAGTATAAGAGGAGAGCTCTAGCAGCATACAAAGCCTGTCCTATTGAGTACAACTTGCAGGCTCTTTGAGCTGCTTGTAACAAAGTCCAACAGACTGCCAGGAGATGTTCTAACGATTATTGGCTTCAGCTCTGCTCTCAGATACAGATAGCAGCAGACACAGGAAACATCAAGGGAATCTATAATGGCATCAAGCAGGCTTTAGGTCCAATACAGATCTCCTCCTTTGAAGACTGCTACAAGCATGATCATCCAGGACCAAGAAAAGCAGATGGAACTCTGGGTGCAGCACTACTCTGCGATATATATTAGAGAGAATGTAATAACTGAGGAGATATTAAATAACATTGAGTGCCTGCCTATCTTGGAACAGTTGAACAACAAACCCACTTTAGCAGAAATAAATTGGATTCCCTTTCCTCTGGCAAGGCACCTGGGAACAATAACATGTTGAAATGCTGAAGTGCTGTAAAGAGACCATCACCACCAAGCTGTATGAAATCTTTTGTCTTTGCTGGAGGGAAGATGGAGTACCACAGGACATGAAGGATGCAAACATTGTCACATTGTACAAGAACAAAGGTGACAGGGGTGACTGCAATAACTACCATGGCATCTCTCTTCTCAGCATTGTAGGGAAGCTGTTTCCCCATATTGTGCTGAAGAGACTCCAGGTGCTTGCAGACACAGTCTATCCAAAATCATAGTGTGAATTTCAAGCTAATAGATCCACCAGTGACATGGTATTTTCCCTCAGATAGTTGCAGGAGAAATGTAGGCAACAATGACAGCCACTCCTTGTGGCCTTCATAGATCTTACAAAGGCCTTTGATTTGGTTAGCAGGGATGGTCTTTTTAAAATACTTCCCAAGATTGGGTGTCCACCTCAACTCCTTAACATCATCAGGTCCTTTTATGAAGAAATGAAGGGCATTGTAGTTTTTGATGGCTCAACGTCAGATCCCTTTGACATCTGAAGCGGAGTGAAACAGGGCTGTGTCCTCGCGCCGACCCTGTTTGGCATCTTTTTTGCTGTCATGCTGAAGCATGCCTTTGAAACTGTAACAGAAGGTGTCTATCTCCGGACTAGATCAGATGGAAAACTGTTTAATCTTTCTAGATTGGAGCGAAGACCAAAGTACAGCTGAAATGCATGCGAGACTTCCTGTTCGCCGATGATGCAGCCATTGTTGCCCACTCTGCTGAAGAGTTCCAACAACTTATGGATCATTTTAGGAAGTCCTGCCAAGACTTTGGACTAACAATTAGCCTGAAGAAAACACAAGTCATGGACCAGGCATGGACTCACCTCCCTCTATTATCATCTCTATACAAGAAATGGAGGTTGTTCATGATTTTGTGTACCTTTGGCTCAATAATCTCTGAGACCCTCTTTTCATTTTGTTTTGAACATGATGCACCCTCATCAACAGCATCAGTTCTTTTAGCTTTCAAATTCAGCGATCCCAGGACTCACAGGGGTCCTTCCATGTGGCAACGGACATTTGCAGAGGTTTGCCCGGCATTATTTTTGAAGTTCCCGCCCTTTCCCCCGGCCTTTGGCAAGCCTCAGAAGGTAAAAAGGCTTTCATTTTTTCTTTTTCCCTTCGTCTAGACCCATTCATTTAGCGAGTTTTTTGTGCTGCGAGATGTTCGTCTAGCGAGGCACCACTGTACCAAGGTCCAGGTCTTTAGAGCCTGTGTCCTGAGTACACTCCTGTACTGCAGTGAGTCCTGGACCCTTTGTGCACGGGAGAAGATTAATCTGAACACATTCCATATGTGTTGTCTCTGATGCATCTTTGGTATCACCAGGCAGGACAACGTTCCAAATAGAGTAGTCCTAGAACGAGGAGGGATTTTTTAAGCATGTATACATTACTGAAACAGCGACGTTTATATTGGCTTTGGCATGTCATGAGAATGTCTGGCGGTTGGACTCCAAAATATCTCCTGTATGGAGAATTAGGGAAAGCGCCCCAGAGGGAGACCACAGCTGTGATACAAGGATCTCTGCAAGCAGGATCTGAAGGCCTTAGGAATGGACCTCAACAGACGGGAAAGTTTGATATCTGATCGTTCAGCCTGGAGGCAGGCAGTGCATCAGGGTCTCTCCCAATTTGAAGAGGCACTTATTCAGTAGGCCGAGGCAAAGAGGCAGTCGTGAAACCAGAAAAACCAGGGAGTTGGACAGGGGACAGATTGTATTTGTCTTCAGTGTGGAAGGGATTGTCACTCTCAAATTGGCCTTCTGTTCCAAGCTGTTCCAAGACCTCTATTCAGAGCACATTACCATAGTCTCTCGAGACTGAAAGATACCTACAACATTCTATGTTTCAGTAGCTGGGATAGTACATGTTTTGTATCTTTATTACTAGGTTTGTCTCTTTGTTGCTTATTAATATGTTTAATTTGTTGTTGTTTTTTCTGTAATTTGATATCCTGGCTATTTGCACACTGCCCACAGAGTGCCTGTTCACTATTGGGCAGTTTAAAAAAGGAAGGAAGGAAGGAAGGAAGGAAGGAAGGAAGGAAGGAAGGAAGGAAGGAAGGAAGGAAGGAAGGAAGGAAGGCAGGCAGGCAGGCAGGCAGGCAGGCAGGCAGGCAGGCAGGCAGGCAGGCAGGCACTACCCTCATACAGCAAATATGCAGAATTGCAATGTGCATTGTTGCTGGGACATCAAGAGGTCCAGATCTGCTGGATAGTTCAGGGTTTTAGGCCTTTGGCTGTGGAGTCAGAGGTTGGAAGTTCAATTCCCTACTATGCCTCCCTGACAGAGGCTGGACTTGATGATGATTCTTTCCAACTCTTCAGTTCTAAGATTAGTATTATTACTATTGCACCATCCTGACCACATGCTTAATCCCACACAAATTGTTTAACAATTGGTGTGGCTTGTGTATTGTCAGGTTTCATAAATGTCTCACTGTGTGTGGGTGGTGCTTAGCTGAGCTATGGCAATAGAACAGACAGCTCACTTACACAAAGGTATGGAGCCTTCCTTCAGTGAAAGAAAGAAAAGGGAAATGACAATAATAAGCATAATAGGATAAACTTGAAGTTGTCTTAAGAGAGCCCTAAAGAAATTTCTTTGTAAAAAGTGTGGCTAGGGAGTGTTATATTTAACAATGAACTACATATCTCAATCAAAAGCTGAATATGAGCCAGCAGTATGGCAGAGCTGCTAATAAAGCTAACATAATCTTATGCTGCATTAACAGAAGCCGGATATCTAGACTGATACCCAGTCTGGTATATAGTGGATAGAGTGACAGATTTATGAATCAGGAAGCTTTGGTTTGTATATCCACTTAGCCATGGAAACTCACTGGAGGTGTGGAACCAGTAAAGCCACTCCTTAACTATCTCACATGCCTTGGAAACCCTGTTATGATTGCTATAAGTTGATTCCAACTTGATGACACATAATGTTCGTGAATTACAAATTCTCATAGTTTTCGTCTTATTGTCTCTGTGTTTTTTTTTAAATCTTATGGGTTGCTGTGCTTTTTACCATGTTTGCAAATTGTCCAAAATATTGTATTGCACTAATGGATAGATAGATAGATAGATAGATAGATAGATAGATAGATAGATAGATAGATAGATAGATAGATAGATAGATAGATAGATAGATAGATAGATAGATAGATAGATAGATAGATAGATAGATAGATAGATAGATAGATAGATAGATAGATAGATAGATAGATAGATAGATAGATGGATGATAGGTGATTTAAAAAAGTAAAAGTTCTGTTTTCTGCTGTGATCAAGCTATATCAGAAATACAGTGACTATTTCCGGATACAACATTTTAAGAAGGTCATTAACAAACTAGAGCACGTCCATCAAAGGATGGTGCAATGGGGGCCAAACACCAACTCCTATGGGGAGTGGCGCTGTTATAACATGGGGTTATGTGATCCCTGTGACCAGCCCCAGTTAGCAATCTGGCTGGCACATTTTGGACCCTCTGAAGTTTCCAGACACTTTCCAGAGGCAGCCCCACGTGCAGTGTGTTACAGTAATCCAAATAGGATGTAACTAAAGCCTGTGTCACTATAGCCAGATCAGACCTATCTCTGGCAAGTATGATCAAGATTTCAACCTAAAGAGAAGACTAGAACCATTAAAATTATGTGAAGCAAGACTAAGCATTTTTGCTTTCAGGGATGAAATAATAAACTGGCTGAGTAGTCTAGGTAAGCAACACAGCTCCAGACCAGTCCCAGAAGAAGAAAAACATGTAAACCACTTCTCACCCTGGAAAGGGTCATTGGAATTGCCTTGACAGTATGTAATTATGATCATTAGGAAACAATAACAGAATAAAAGAAATTACTGTCACAGACTTTGTAAACCAAGAGTTCATGATATGTATGTATGTTAAGAGGAAAAAGGGAAACAATGATAATTTCATGTGTAACTATGTTGGTCAGTTTGCAGCACACTACGTACAGATTTTTGTCTTTAGAAATTTTCTTTTTTAAAGTAAAATATTACTTTACTTTAAATAATCTTGGCCTTCTCCCCAAATAAGAATATACTACAGCAAGTTTTGGGCTTGACAGGGGTATTCTTATTCAATTCGATTTAGTTTTCAAAGTACTGCCATGTGAGAGAAAATAAAAGGCAAGACAACAAATTCAATGTATTAGTTTAAATTGGAGACTAATTTGTGAAGTTCACAATGTAGAGCAAATTCAATTTCACTTCGGCTACATTACCCTGTGCTGGACATTCATAATGTTTTCTCAGATCAATTTTCCATCTTTCACAATTGGGCAAGGCTTGATAACTGTCCATTTTCTTCCCCCCACTGTAAAATTCCCATTTGAATAGCAAAATATGTCATTGCCTTCCACAGCAGCATCGGAATTGGCAACAATATTTTCTGAGGATGTTTTCTGATGACACTGTTCTTTCAATAGTGATGCAGATCTTTGAAGTAAAATGAGTATTTCTAGTTTTTTTAAAAAAAAATAAGGTATCATCAGAAATTGAAGCAACGTGGCTCCAAAAGGTGTCCTCTTAAACAGATGCTGTTAACTGGGTCGGTCAGTTTTTGTTCCACAATTATAGAGAAAAATCTAGATAAACTGGAAACAAGCAGTGAAACCTAATCCAAAAAAGAGTCTCAAGATGCAGAAGAGTGGTTTATATACACTAGAACAGTCTAATGTATTTTGACTCATTCATTATCTTGTATTCTTCTTCAGGAGCAATAAATTACAAATATAAAAAGAGATTTCTAATGATCTGTTTCTAAAACAAAGAAATTTGGAAACAGTTTCTCAGAGATCTCTGTCTGTGTTTTGGTAGTTTATTGGCTTTGAAGAAGGTCATCATATAATGAAATATGTTGGTCTCTTTGAATGAATAATCCCCCCTTTGTTTTTTGTTTGTTTTTTGTGGGGTTTTTCCCCCTCTTAAGGCTTCGTCTCAGGATTGGGTTTCCTCAGATGCTTCATGACGAACCCTTCTAGAGAATAAACTGATTCTTTTGAATCCTGAAATTTTATATCTCCTTTAGATCGGGGCGCTGTCTACAGAGGTGTATCACACTGAAAGCACCTTAACTCCCAGATGTAGAACCTGCTTTGTCTTAGTACAACCACCCCCATCTCCCTCCATGGACACAGGCCTTGTTGAGGAGGAGGAGCTTGAGTGCTTCACTGGCGTTGAAAGCTATGCTACCTGAGGGTCTCCCAAGCTAGACCAATTATATCCATCAACCATCAATTATCATGAGAGCAAATAAACAGAAATCCATACCAGATCAGTTGTCGCCCAAGTCAACAAGGACCACATCAGATGCTATAGCCCCTGGACATTGGTGACAAATGGGTTAGAGGGGTCAGCAGACCCTGTTGCAGAACCAGTAGAGGCTGCTGCCAAGCTGTTGGAACAACGGAAATGCAAAACTTGGACTCCTGCCAACTATCAAGAAATTATGAAATGTTATTATGAGGCAAACCCAACAGCCTGTGGTTTTAAAAGAAGAATAATGGAAATGTAGAAAAGGAAACAGCCAAATAGTGACATAACTGAACAACAATTAATGGACCAGATTAGGTTTATCATCTCGAGTAAAGTGTTTTCAGAACTGGAATTGCAAGAACTAGAAAAGGTGGTAAAAGAAAAATCAACACAGAACAATGACCATAGTATGGAAGGAAAATGGAGGATAGAGGTAGACACAACAATGGAAGAAAATGTATCAATAGAGGAACAATTTCGGGAAAAACCCAGAAATTCTGAGTTGGCAGAATGGCAGACATCACGGAAGGAAAAAATAGTAACGCATATTAGCCAAAACACAGAAGGACAAAGGATCCTCATTTTGCGCCAATTACAAAGTAAACCAGTAACATTTGACAGATGGAAATATAGTAATCAGAACAATGCCAACCAACACACTAAAGGAAATAAGCCAGTGTATTTTCGAAGGCTTTCACGGCCAGGATCTGAGGTTTGTTGCAGTTTTTTTGGGGCTGTTTGGCCGTGTTCTGAAGGTTGTTCTTCCTAATGTTTTGCCAGTGTCTGTGGCCGGTATCTTCAGAGGACAGGAGTCAGAACTCTGTTTGTGCTCTGGTGCAGTATTGTGGGATAGTTGAGTATTTATAGCTGTGGGATCAGCTTTTGTCTTTTTAAGGAGATTGGGTGATTATGGTGATCAGTGTTTTTTTGCTGTGGGTATATTGTTGTGATAAGGGGGAGAGATGATCTGTCACTGTGATTGATGGGTGTTGTTAGCTGGTCTTTTGTGTGCAGTGCTCACTGGTCCTTGTGGCTGGGTAGAGTTCTTGACTTTTGCAGGCTGTATTTTTCAGAATTGGAATCCAGGCTGTGTTTAGTTTTAGGCCTTCTTCCTTTCTGTTGAAGTTTTGTTTATGATTATGGATTTTAATGGCTTCCCTGTGCAGTCTAACATACACATTGCTGGTGTTGTCCAGTTGTACTTCAATATTTTGAAATAGAATTTCATGTCCAGCTTGTTTTAGGGCATGTTCAGCTACTGCTGATTTTTCCGGTTGTTTTAGTCTGCAGTGTCTCTCATGTTCTTTGATTCTGGTGTGAATGCTGTGTTTTCTGGTTCCAATATATACCTGTCCACAACTGCAAGGTATCTGGTATACTCCTGAAGTTGTGAGGGGGTCCCTTTTGTCCTTTGCTCACTGTAATATTTATTGTATTTTTGTTGTGGGCCTGAATATTGTTTGTAGGTTGTGTTTTTTCAAAAGTTTCCCCATGTGGTCCGTGACCCCTTTGATGTATGGCAGAAATACTTTACTTGTGGAAGGCTGATTTTCCTCTTCAGTTTGGTGTTATTTTCTTGGTTTGATGGCTCTTGTGATTTCATTTCTGGAGTAGCTATTTCCCTGTAGGGCCCAATTCAGATAGTTGAGTTCGGTGCTGAGAAATTGAGCTTCACAGATCAAGAAATAATTAAAAAGATATTGGACTGCGCTTAAATGGATAGACTGACACTGAAAATCAAAGGAAAGGAAGATACAGAATATTATCAAACATGGAACTTGTTTTATCAATGGTTAAAAGCACAATGTATAGATTAAAAACTTAATATATATTGCAGTTGTATTAACAAATGATTATAAGCTGAACCCAGGTGACACGATGTTAAATAAGCATGGATGGATTTTATAAATCATAATAATAATAAAAATAAATTTAGAAAAAAAGAAATTGAGCTTCACAGTTCCAATCTGCATGGTCTACCAGTGTTTTGATTATGTCTCTCTTTTGTAATGGGTGGTGGTTGGAGTTTTTGTGTAGGTACCAGTCTGTGTGGATGGGCTTTCTGTAGACCTTGTGTCCCAATAGGCCAGGTTTGCGTATGACCATGACATGTAAGAAAGGGAGTTGGCCCTCTATTTCTTTTTTCATGTAGGCATCCTTCAGTTTCAAGAGACTATGGTAATGTGCTCTGTATGGAGGACTTGGAACAGCATCTAGTGTGGCTGAGAAGGCCAATTCGAGAGTGACAATCCTTTCCACACTGAAGACAAATACAATCTGTCCCCTGTCCAGATCCCTGATTTTGCTGCTTTCAGAACTGCCTCTTCACCTCAGCCTGCTGGACAGGGGTCTCTTCAAATTAGGAGAGGCTATGGTGCACCACCTGCCTCCAGGCTGAACGCTCAGATGTCAATGTTTCCCATCTGTTGAGGTCCATTCCTAAGGCCTTCAGATTCCACTTGCAGATATCTTTGTATCGCAGCTGTGGTCTCTCTCTGGGGCGATTTCCCTGCACTAATTCTCCATATAGGAGATCTTTTGGAATCCGACCGCCAGCAATTCTCACGACATGCCCAAGCCAATGTAGACGTCGCTGTTTCAGTAATGTATACATGCGAACAATTCCAGCTCGTTCTAGGACTACTCTATTTGGAACTTTGTCCTGCCAGATGATACCAAAAATGTGTCAGAGACAACGCATATAGAACATGTTCAGCTTCCTCTCCTGCTATCCACAAAGGGTCCAGGACTCACTGCAGTGCAAGAGTGTGCTCAGGACACAGGCTCTGTAGACAGGATTTTGGTATATGTTGTCAGCTTCTTATTAAGCCATACACTCTTTGTGAATCTAGAGAACATGGTAGCTGCTTTGCCAATGCGTTTATCCAGCTCGACATCTAGGGAGAGAGTGTCAGAGATTGTTGAGCCAAGGTACACAAAGTCATGAAAAACCTCCAATTCTTGTGTGGAGATGGTAATGGCCCATGACTTGTGTTTTATTCAGGCTGATTGTTAATCCAAAGTCTTGGCAGGCTTTGCTAAAACGATTCATGACTTGTTGGAGGTCTTCAGCAGAGTGTGCAACAATGGCTGCATCATCGGCGAAGAGGAAGTCCCACATGCATTTCAGTTGGACTTTGGCTTCACTCTAAATCTAGAGAGCTTAAAGAGCTTTCCATCTGATCTAACCCAGAGATAGACGCCTTATTTTGCAGTTCAAAAGGCATGCTTCAGCATGACAGCAAAAAAGATCCCGAACAGGGTTGGCGTGAGGACCTGTTTCACTCCGCTTCAGATGTCAAAGTGATCTGATGTTGAGCCATCAAAAACTACAATGCCCTTCATTTCCTCATGAAAGGACCTGAGTTGAGGTGGACTTCCAATCTTGGGAATTATTTTAAAAAGACCATCCTTGCTAACCAAATCAAAGGCCTTTGTGAGATCTATGAAGGCCACAAAGAGTGGCTGTCATTGTTCCCTACATTTCTCCTGCAACTGTCTGAGGGAAAATACCATGTCAGTGGTGGATCTATTAGCTCCAAATCCACACTGTGATTCTGGATAGACTGTGTCTGCAAGCACCTGGAGCCTCTTCAGCACAACATGGGCAAGCAGCTTCCCTACAATGCTGAGAAGAGAGATGCCACGGTAGTTATTGCAGTCGCCCCTATCTCCTTTGTTCTTATACAATGTGACAATGTTTGCATCCTTCATGTCCTGTTGTACTCCACCTTCCCTCCAGCAAAGACAAAAAACTTCATACAGTTCGGTGGTGATTATCTCTTTACAGCACTTCACCATTTCAACAGGGATGTTATCCTTTCCAGGTGCCTTGCCGGAGGCGAGGGAATCCAAGGCCACTTTTATTTCTGCTAATGTTGGTTCGCTGTCCAACTCTTCTAAGGCAGGCAGGGGCTCAATGTTATTTAATGCTGCACCCAGCGTTCCATCTGCTGTGCTCGGTCCTGGATGATCATGCCTGTAGTAGACTTCAAGAGTGCAAGTTTCTTCTGTATTGGACCTAAAGCCTGTTTGATACCGTCATACATTCCCTTGATGTTACCTGTGTCTGCTGCTATCTGTATCTGAGAGCAGAGCTGAAGCCAATAATCATTGGAACATCTCCTGGCAGCCTGTTGGACTCAACTGCGAGCAGCTCGAAGAGCCTGCAAGTTGTACTCAATAGGACAGGCTTTGTATGCTGCTAGAGCTCTCCTCTTATCCGCGATGGCTGGAATCAACTCCTCCGAATGGGCTTCGAACCAGTCGGCCGTCTTTTTGGTCTTCTTGCCAAATGTGGACAAGGCAGTGTTATAAACAGCGTTCTTGAAATGTTCCCATCGTTCAGGTGCATTTGCATCAGCCGGGCCTGGAAGGGTTTCCTGAAGCGCTTGGGCAAATTCCTCCACTTTTCTTTGATTGTGAATCTTGTTGATATCAATACGTGGTCTTCCTTCCTTTTTAGTGTGATGCAATCTCTTTGTTCGCAGTTTTATTCTGCTACGCACCAGGGAGTGATCAGTATCGCAATCAGCACTCTGGTAACTGCGTGTGATCGTAATACTAGATAGGCTAGAACGTCTAGTGAGGATCAAATCAAGCTGATGCCAATGCTTCCATCTTGGATGTCTCCAGGAAACTCTGTGTTGAGGCTTTGTATTAAAGAACGTGTTGGTGACACAAAGACCATAATAACAGCAAAACTCTAGCAAATGTTGGCCACTTTCATTCATCTTCCCAATGCCAAAACAGCCTAGACAGGTGGGCCAAGAGTTGTGATCAGCACCAACTCTAGCGATAAAGTCTCCGAGAATAAAGTCTCTCTCAGGGACTTTTTTGATAGTAGCCGCCAAATCATCATAGAATTTGTCTTTGACTTCTCTTGTGGATGACAGTGTTGGTGCATATGCACTGATGAGGGTGACCAGTCCCGCTGATGAGTGGAGCTGCAGAGACAGGATTCTTTCACTCCCCACAGTAGGTGGAACAATGGATCTCAGCAGACTATTTCTGACCGCAAAGCCAATACCATGTTCCCTGGTCTCGTTCAATGGTTTTCCCTGCCAGAAGAATGAGAAGTTTTTTTCTTTGAGAGATCCCATGTCTGGCAATCTCGTCTCTTGCAGGGCAACAATGTCCATCCGCAGTCTACTCAGTTCGATGTCGATGACAGCTGTCTTGCTCACATTGTCCATTTCCTGCAGGTTGTCAGGAAATGACGAGAAGAGAAGACTCTATTTACTTGATTAACTGCTTCAGTCAACTCATCAACCTCTCCACCACTTTGTCTGATGTAGCCGGCTACACGCACAGGTGAGTCGTCTTGTCTGTGGCCTTCAGTGGATGGTGTTGTTGCCCTCTGTGTGTCACTCTGCGCTCTGGCAGAACAGAGGAAGGCCTCTGCTTCCATCAGAGCTCATATGGTGTATGAGAGTCTGTGTTGTCCCATCATGGTTACACGAGTTCGGGCTTCCCTCTGAGGCATTGTTAGAAAAGAAATAAGCAGTATTCCATTACTCTCCTTATGCATCAGGAGATGAATATTTGTAATTAGAATGTCCAGACCTTCAAGAGAAGAACGAGTTCCTGTGGCATAAGGAGAGCCAGGATGGTGTACTAGTTAGAGTGGTGGACTAGGATGCAGGAAATGTAGGTTCAGTCCTCATTCCAGCCATGCAATTCACAGGGTAACCTGGGCTAGTCACAATCTCTTGGTCAGTTGCTGTGAAAATAAAGTGGGGAAGAGGAAAGTCATCTATCCGTGGGGGCTTGAACTCACTGGAGGAAAGGTGAGATATAAAAAGCAACAAAAGTGAGTCTAAATTCTTCCACTTTGATCAGTGAGCCTTAGATAGCTGGTGTCTTCACCTACATGGCATTACCATTTAGCTAGACAGCACAGGCAAGAAGAAGTACTACTCATACATTTAAAAACTCCCCTTAGTTTTGCCTTAAGAACAATTTGTTTTTATATTGTAATTTTATTGCACATTGCTTTTGGGGTTCTGATATGCAGAAGAGCAATTTGTAGATGTGTTTAATAAATATATAAATGAGCAATTCAATCCAAATCCAGGGCATAGAAAAATTGCCTTTTCCCAGTACCATTTTTCCAGCTAGGGGCTGAAAGAGTAAATTTTCTAAACTCTAGCCAAAGCATCTGTACAACCTGAGGTTGAGAGGGGAAAAACACTCTGTTTTTTCTTCTTGTTTTTCCTTTTATATTTCTTTCACCTTCTCTTTTCATTGGGTTCAATCCTTTTAGTGTTTCGAGAGACAAGATGGTTTCAAGTGACACAGCTTTCCTCCTGGAAGACATCTCAGTCTCAGCGCCTTCTGACAAGCTGCTTATTAAAGATCTAAACCTGAGGATTACACAGGGAAACAACCTATTTATTACTGGGAACACTGGAACAGGGAAGACATCTTTGCTGCGTATCCTCGGTGGCCTCTGGACGACCAAACAAGGTGAGCGTATTGGCTTCTCTCAGATGTTGCTTAGGTTAATGGCCGCCCTTTTAGCATGGCAGATGGTTGAATGCTTTGAACTAATCAGGAACCCAAAGGTAGTCTCTTCTGTTAGTGGATTCTTACTGCTGTTGCTGGCTCTTGTGCAGAGGTACCAGGCTTTCCTTTGCCCCATTTAAACCTAGCATGCATATATATATATTCTTTCTTACTTATATATATATAAGTGGATCAAATTACCTGATTCAAAACAGGAGCCATAGAAAGGCTCCGCCCCACGACCAATCACGTATCAGCCGCTGGTCTTGTGGGAGGAGAGGAGATAAATTAAGGGACTGTGACGCCCACAAGGAGGCTCCAGCCAATGGGAGCTCTCACCAAGTTGAACAAAGAGCTAGCAAAGGCAAGAATGCAGCTTCTGGTCACAAGAGGGACAGAGCTACAGAAAGGCCAAAGAAAGAAACTAAACAGAGTGCATTTATAGCTTATGAAGTTACACCGAGCTATATATATATATAGCGCTGGCCACATGAACACCAATTACAGCCATCATGCATAGTTCTCTCCACGTGGAAAGCCATTTGTGTATTGTCCTTGCCAACCTTGTGAGTGATGTCTTTTTGCATGTCACACACTCCAGTGCTGGCACAGTGTGACATAACTTTCTTTTTTTGGCGGGGCACGTGTGAGTCATTGCTTATCTTGAGCCCTATAGGTGGGCTGGACAGAATGACTGTGTGGCATTTATACACACCAGTTCATGCAGTAAATATAGGGAGGTTTAGCCATGGCTGTTGCCAATACATACAGACAGAATTGACAGCTAGTGAATTTCGTTTCCATAGTTTTTTCTCATTACTTTTGAGAGGGGTGTCGTATTTTAGCGACTAACAGTGCGATAGTATATACTGTACCTGCAAAAATCAGCAAGATGTATTGTCAGGAAGATATGTATAGTGTTGCAGCTTAAGATTTTGGAATTTCTCATTATCCACTGCTGACAAACCACTGCTAGTTTGCTTCAGTTACTTTCTCCACACTCAAAATCAGCAATATTGGGGATGATACAAGCCTACCTTAAAAAGTTGGTGTGGGAACTGTTAAGATAAATTAACACATTGTGAAGTGTTAATTACTTACTTTACTTAAAGCACTTATAAAAAGGCACCCAAGGTGGATTGCAAAGATGAGTTTTCCCTTCAATTTCCCTATTCCTGTCATGCCCTTAAGGCAGTGGTCCCTAACCTTGGGCCTCTAGATGTTCTTGGACTACAACTCCCAGAAACCTTCAGCACCACCTCTGCTGGCCAGGATTTCTGGGAGTTGAAGTCCAAGAACATCTGTAGGCCCAAGGTTGGGGACCCCTGCCTTAAGGCATGACAGGGATAGGGAAATTGAAGGGAAAAAGCCATGATCAAATTGTAGTTCTTATTAGAATCAGTTCGGTTGGCCTGCTGGAATAAGTTACAAAGTGACTGCTTTGTGAGAGATCCAAGTAACTTGATTTGATATGGGCTCATATCCCTGTGTATGTGATTATTTCTGTGGAATCTGTGCGGGAGATGTCTACATGCTGACATGTTTTGGCCCCCATTGAGTGGTGATCTTGCCACAGCGACCACAGCGACAGGAGGGCCTGGTGTGCTCTGGTCCATGGGGTCACGAAGAGTCGGACACGACTAAATGACTAAACAACAACAAAGTTCTCTAACTGACTTATTAGGCTAAAGTAAGTCACACTTACAGTAAGCCAGTTTGACTCAATGAAACTTACAGAGGAATTGGCTCACCAACTACCCACTGATTCAATGGACCTACTCTAGTGCATTCTACTACACTAAATAATAGGATTTTTGCAAATATGTGCTAGTTTTCATTGTTTTGTTCAGTACCCTCCATAGGAATACCAGAAGAACAGACACCCCTTTCCTTCATAAAGTGGATCCTCCAGTATAGTCCAATTACTACTGTCATACCACCAATGAAGTTACTAACACCCATGCACTGGGGACCAGGGGCTTCTACCACTATCCTCCTGCTTTCAGTGTCTTGCTAATGAACAGCAGGAAGCAGTTTGACAAGGGCAGCCATAAAATTAGTGATGTGGTAAAGTTCACTGCTCTCCTCATAAATTCTATTTTCAAAGAGGTGAAGCGTGAGATGAGAGGCCATAAAAGTTGAAAGCCAAGCTAGCATTGCACTGAAACTTCATCTTTCTGCAGCATTGCAGGCCAGCAATGTCCACCAGCCGGTTGCTATGGGGATGCATAGTAGCAAAAGGAAGCACAAATGTTTCAGTTGCCCTGTTGGGCATGGCAAA
This sequence comes from Pogona vitticeps, assembly GCF_051106095.1. NCBI lineage: Eukaryota > Metazoa > Chordata > Lepidosauria > Squamata > Agamidae > Pogona > Pogona vitticeps. Next base: position 318,914,652 of record NC_135783.1, on the reverse strand, counting down.
GGACCATGACGCTCCAGTCCAGTAAATTCTTACCTCTTTCTTTCCACTATTGGCATGTACAGAAGCCCAGGCTTTTGTTTTATTTATTTATTCATTCACATCAATGATACAACAAAGTTTCTCTCTGAAGTGAATGCTGCCTTGGGCCATTAGCTAAAAACACAATCAATAACACACTAATAGTTCTAGACCCATTGCTACAGATGGCTTGTTGAGTCAATTTATAGGAGCTGACAAATTTCTCGCTGAAACATCGGGCTAATTCCTTCATCCCTAATCAGAGGGCCCAGTAATAACGTGGAGTTTATGGAGCTATCATGCAAGCACTGTAGCATATTAAAGCTTCTGTAGAGCAAATGTATATCCATCTTAAAACCATTTTATATTAAGTAAACTTTTTTGTCAAAAGGAAAAAAAAAGGGTTTCTAGCAATGTTAGTGCTCCTTCTTTATTCTTGCCAGTAGGTCTCATTTGAGGCCGTGGAATGCGGATGTTTGTCCTTACTATGAAATATCAATGGCTGAACATTTTTGTTTATCAGTTAAGACTCTAACCCAGGTTTTCACCAGTAAATTCAAGGTAACAGACATACGGTAGCTGGGAGATTCATTGGGTGAATTTGGGCTCTAAGCCTTAACCATCTTGCAGAGTTGTCCTGAGAACAACTCTGCAAGATGGTTAAGGCTTAGAGCCCAAATTCACCCAATGAATCTCCCAGGTCCCTGTTCAACATTTTAATCAAAACACCATATCTGTTTAGACTGGCAACTGTGTCTGTCTGATCTGTGATCATGATAACAGGCTGCAGATTGCCATGACCTTGCTTGTTCACTTGGTAATACATACAATAGTGGTAGCAGCACCACAAATTTGTCTCTGAGCCGTTTTTATTTCTGGCGTTACTAGAGAATTGTTTTCCAAGACTAAAATATGCCATGTGGCAGAGTAATTACATCAATCTCTATTAGCAAAAGCGTATTCAGAATTTTAATTCCTGCAGTGCATACTGATGAGTGTCTTGTGCAATAAAATACTTATATTACTTATTTCTAATAAATAAGATCCATAAAAAATATAGCCTCATCCATGGTATTTTTTTCTGGGAGGTTTCCACTCACTGTGTGTTTAACTGTACAGTGAAAGCTGTATAGAGTTCTTTGAACACTGAGGCAAAATATTTCTGCTAGCTTGGATTAGTAGACTGATTGAAGATTTCAGTCGCTTGTAATTTAAATAATCAATCAAAAGCCCACATCTTGGGTATATTTAATATGATTTCAGTCAGGGATCTGCATTAGCACGAATATTTGGATTCAAAATTCTGATTCAGAATTTGGAATTACAGCCTTTTGGATTCAGAATTCTGAATTAGAGATGGGGATGAATTGGAAAAAAATGTGATTTGTAGCAATTCATCATTCATCAAAATTGACAAATGGACAAATCAACAAAGTACCGAATTTTACTGACAAATTAACAAATATTCATCATTAAAACACAATGTTCCGCTGAACAACTGATTGGTGGGACATTGACAAGCAGGCTAGCTGCAGGAATGGAAATCAGAGTTAAACTTCCCACAGCCAGCCTGCTTGTCAATGTCCCACCAATCAGCTGATTATTGGGACATTGTCAAGCAGGCTGGTTGTGGGAAGAGAACCCAAAGTTTGCCTTCCCACAGCCAGCCTGCATGTCAGTGTCCTGGTCTACACTGATGTCACCGTGTTCAACTTATTCTGCTGCCTGATTTTCCCCAAAGGTAAAACCTAGTACGATGTTTTCCTGCTGAGTTATAACATTCATGAATCTGCTAATCCTAAATCTTATTCCTAAATGTATTAAGTCAATAATGTACAATAAGATATAGAGAATGTAAATGTTAGTTGAGGGTTCAGAAAAGACACAGAGAAAATTGCTGCAGTGCAGGCTTGCACAAGAGCATATCTTATAGCAAATGTTCACAAGATCAGCTAGGCTCACTTTTCAACTGGAAAGAACCAATGTGAAAAAATACCTTCTGGTGTCTATGCCTTCTTCTTGATTTCATTGGTGCAGACACACATCATTTACAGAGTTTGCTTTCTCCCCAGCTCCCCTCTCTTGGGAAACCCATAGCAATTTCAATCAGAGTTCTCTGCCTCTACTACCCGTGGTGCTAGATTGTCTTTGAGTTGCATTTTTTCAGAAGTCACTTCATTTTCACTTCTTCCTCTAGCAATTTTGTTTTCTAATCTAGAGGAGTAAATGGGACTCCAGATGTTAGAAATTATTCTTATAGATATTTGGAGCTGTTGAATTAGGATTCTTATTTATTCGGAATGATCCAAATATGGCTTTGTTTGATGAATTCCAAATATTTCCAAAACTGAGCCTGTCCTACTCTGGACACAGCATGAAAAGGCAGGATTCTCTGGGAAAGACTATGATGCTGGGAAAGGGGAAACACCAAATACAAGATGAATTGGCTCCCTAAAGAAAGACATAGCTTGGGTTTATAAGAGCTAACCAGAGCTGTTGAGGACATTTGTAGATCGCTCATTCATAGGGTCACCATAAGTTGGAGACAACTTGACAGCACATAAAAACAATTTAAATCAGAACTATAGCAGTTTTTTAAAAAGGACACCTTGTTAGGGTACAACTCCCATTTAACATTTTGTTTGTTTTCTCCATTTCCTCTTACAAAAATATATGTTAAAAAAATCTTGCTGACCACGCATAGATATCACAGCCACTGCTTGTGGCTGAAAGCTGTTGTAACTGTATTTTCATGGCCACTTTTTTTTATCCATATTTCCTGGTTTTGGAATGGTAATTGCTTTCAGTCTCTTGTGTTATAAAAATTCATTAAATCACCTGCAACATTCTATTAAGAAGCATAACTAGGAAAAATATGGAAAATCTTATTTGATAGCAGGTTTAGCGGTTGTCATTAAAATCCATGTGCAAGAGAATCTAGAGGCTAAGAAAACAAACTGAAGTCTTTCCCCCTAGAATGATTTGGTATCTGCTGGCAGAGAATCTATATATTAATTTATGATGCCAAAAAGCCATTTTAGGGTAATGTTTTTTGAGCACTTACTGTGCTCACAAAGAGGATAAAGTTTATAACACATAGATTTATGCACAATGTTGAAGTAATATGTTAACAATGTCATTACTGGTAGCTCAATACCTTTGTATGTTTCAGAAACTATATAACAACAAGAATTATATTACACTTTGTGGGTATTTAAACAGGTAGTGTTTAGAACTACTTCATGTTACAACTTTAGGACATTTTAAGGCAGTTTTAGTGGCATTTTAGGTATATTTTTTGGAGTTCTGTTCCATTCTGTAAATGATTTTAAGGTGTCCCATTTCCTAAAGGTAAGGAAGCAGCAGTGAAAAAGCAATGAACAATGTAATAAAAGATACAATGAGTCATTACAACTGTGTTGTGCTAGTTAAGGTGGGAAGTAAGTTTGGAGACTTTCTAATATATCAAATTCTTTTTTTAAAAGTAAAATGTCTAAGGAACAGGGGAAAAAAAGGTATCCTTCTCCTAATTTACCAAAGAAAGACAAGAAAAATCTATAAAAACAACAAAACCAAAGCAGGCTGCAGTCTTCCATAGCAATTGGTTTAGTTCCTGATGTCCTTTTTAACACCTGTGGACTATTTGGTTCAGCTCAGTAGGTGTGATTCAGAATTACATTTTGGAAAGGAACAGAAAGAGCTGGAGAAGACAGGAACTGTTACTCTCCTGAATGATGATACAGTTGCTTATATCACCTTTGTCTAGGTCTTCCTTTATACCCAGAGCTGTTTTTACTAGTGCTGTGGATATTTTGCCTCAAGCAATATAGATGTCTGGGACTTCTGATCCATTTTGCTTTACAGAAACATTTGCACTACTTTGGTTTTTTTTCCTACAAGTGCCTTCTGATCTGGCAGAGTATCAGTGAATTGGAATTCATAATTTATATTTTGGAGCATCAAATTTGGACGTTCTTCTGTTACTGTTGTTGTTTGTTATTTGAAAAAAAATGTATTTGCACCTTTGTAAAGTTCATAATGTTTATAATGTTTGTATTAAACATATAACTCCACAGAATCCAGACAGGAGCACACTATGGAATGTTTATGAACATTCTATTGCTGTTCCTTTAAGATTTAAAACAGCTATGCACAAAGAGTACAGACAAATGTACTGTTCTTGGCACAGAAGGGAACAGGCATGAGTCTTGAATCCTGGGAACTGGAGTCCAAACATGAATATCTCCAAGTGTTAGCAATATTTTGTCATATAAAATACCTCATATATATGGCATTGCTGCTTGGAATTTTATTAGCATTTTTTTAACAATAGCATAGAAAGCCATCTTGTCCTGAGGTAAAAAAAAAAAGACATTATTGTTTGCCCATATTAGATGTGAGAACACATTAATGTTGGAGATAAATGATTGATACAGTCTCTTGGGTTTGTGAAATTGGACTTTAAAAGCATCTGGTCCTTAAATCCTGAAAATCAATCACTTAATGATGTAAGCTAATTTGCAAACTCCTGGAGGTGAAAGAAGCTTGTGTTTTAGTGCTCAGAGTTTTCCGTTAGTTAAGAATTTTCCTTTTTAAATTTCAGGTTCATCTATTTTTACTCTGAGTCAGGCTAGTAGTGCCTACATTCGTTGATTGTGATTGTGATTGTTCAGGGCAATGGATGAGTGCAATTCTTAGTCCACCTGGTGATACAGTGGACTGAACATGAAACATTTGCATACAAAAGATGTGCCTTACTATTTAACCTCTGGCTTTTCCATAGTGTGTGTAGCTTATACAGTGGGGTCTTGACTTGAGAACTTAATCCGTATTGGAAGGCGGTTCTCAAGTCAAAAAGTTCTCAGGTCAAATCTGCATTTCCCATAGGAATGCATTGAGAACCATTTGATCCGTATCTGCTCTTTTCTGTCCATAGAAACTAATGGGAAGCTGCTATTCCGCCTTCGACCACTAAAGGGGGATATTTTGTTTCTTTTTTCTTAGGTCAAGAAAGGTTCAGGGAAGGCAGGGAAAATACAGTCCAGGCAGTACAGTACCAGGCAGTCTGAAGACTGTCTCCCAATCCAAACGCTGGGAGGAGTGAGGAAGCAGACAGGCACCCTTTTCACTGGCCAACAGTTAACTAAAAGTTCAAATTTTGCACTTCCCCTGCCTCCCACGTGGGTTTTTTTCAGTTCTTAAATCTAAGTACTTAAGTCAAGTCAATATTTTCCTATGAGAGCGGTTCTTAAGTCTAAATGTTCTTAACTCGAGCCGTTCTTAAGTCAAGACCCCACTGAAGTAAAGAGCCTCGTGGCGCAGTGGTTAAAATGCTGTACTGCAGCTAAAACTGCCGCCTAAACTGTGCTCACGACCTGGGGTTCAAATCCCAGGTAGCCGGCTCAAGGTTGACTCAGCCTTCCATCCTTCCGAGGTCGGTAAAATGAGTACCCAGCTTGCTGGGGGGGCAATGTGTAGCCTGTATAATTAAAAATCGTAAACCGCCCGGAGAGTGCTTGTAGCGCTATGGGGCGGTATATAAGTCCAATAAATAAATATAAATAAATAAATAAATAGTCATTCCCTAGGGTTTCTAAATGGTCCATACATGGTTCCTTTTTAAAGTTGACCATATGCAAGGTCATTCTGTGCTCTCGGGACTGCTTATAGTTGCCATTTGCTGCACATGACTATTTCCTTACTGCAGAATGGAATCATTTACTTCACTTGGCTCAGACACAGATGGAGGAAAGCCATGTTTTTTTCTGAGCATGTTTTTACCAGTGTCCGCTATTGTATTTGCTCTCAAACTGACAACTTTCCAGAAAATCCAAACTACAGGTCTGTTCTGCTGTTTCTCTGACATTTAGAGGTGTTGTTTTTCTCCCCTCTCCAGATTATATAAATTATTTGGCTCGACTGGAAGCATCTGGAAGTTTTCCAGCAAAACCTTTTATCCAGCACCACAAGAAACAAAACATTCTGAAGGAACAGAGAATTACTGACCAGAAAAATACCACCCCACCTAGCAATGTGACCTGCAGTGAGCATTGTGAGAAAAATAAAATAAAATGCAGTTCAGCTTTTGAAAAAAGCATTTTATTTATTAATTAATTACATGTTATAGACTTTCATCCGTAGAGCCTAAGGGAGCATTCAGATAAAGCTTTTATTGTGCAATCCGCTTGCTTCATTCACTGAATGTTATGGGGCAGATGGCAGCATTTTCCACTTGTAACTCTACCATATTTTCCGCTTTTCTTTCCATAGGAAATCATTTATGGAGGGGAAAAATGGTACAGCTACACAATGTTTTTCTGATAGTTCTACGAGTCATCTATAGATAAGCCCCCCCAAGTAAAAAAAAAAACCCTCTGGTTTTATTCCATTCATTTATATCGCACCTTTCATGTAAGTAAGAGGCCCATCCCCTGAAATTTCCTTCAAAAGCACTGAGATTAAATGGCTAAACCATTTCAAAGAACTAGTGACCCTCTATTCAGCACTGGTTAGGCCTCATCTAGAGTAGTGTGTCCAGTTCTAGACACCACACTTCGAGAAGGATGCTAACAAATTGGAAATAGTTCAGAGGAGGGCAACAAGGATGATCAGGGGGCTGGAATCCAAGCAGTGTGAGGAAAGACTGAAAGAATTAGGCATGTTTAGCCTTGAGAAAAGAAGACTGAGGGGAGACATGATAGCAATTTTCAAATACTTGAAAGGTATACTATACTACCATGAAATACTATTCAAGAGAAAACTGGACAATCAACTGTCTGGTGGGGGGAATGGAAAAGAAAGGTTTAATTCTGCTTTAATTGAGTTTAAATTAAACTCTGTTTTTAATTTAATTGAGTTATTAGAGTAGCTGAGGAAAATAACTTTTCTAAGTGACAATATTTCACTGTAGGCTATTGCTGTTGTAACATTATCTTGAGCAGGCAACTAAGACCCATTAGCTTTACAAAAGATCTGCTATTGGTAATGATTACAACTGTAACCCTTCTTTCCTCTGTGGATCAACACCAGAGCCTATATTTTTCAACTCTCTTTGGAGCTTCTCACAATGAATGCCTGCAGTTTGGAATTTACCTCCACACCAAAATATGACCATCCTTGCCAGACCAGAACAACATTTCCTTTGACAGGAAATATGGCAATCCTACAAAAAGCTGAAAGACTAATTTAAGGCTTATTTAGATCATTCATTCTCAATCTTTTTCTTTCTTTCTTTTTTTTCTTTTTTCTTTGCCAGAGTCCTTTTAGGAGATCTTCTCAGGTTTCAGGGCCCCCTTTCAAACAACCATCCAACATGAACAAATATCTTTCAGAAACTTATCCTATTTTCCAGTCTGTGGCCCCTTCAAATGTGCCGGTGTGTGTGTGTCATATGGCCCCTGTTGAGAATGGCTGCTTTAGACTGCTGCAACAGGTTGGGAGATGCATCATCATTTTGACTTGTTTTGTTTTGCTTTTTGGTCACCTTCAAACATGAACATTCTAAGGACAAGATAGGATATGAGAGAGTTTGGTTTTTCCTTTCCTCCTACCGCTACCCAGCATGTTTCTGTGATTCTAACATAACATTCTGCTTGTCAAATTTTTTAAAACCTCCACTTTTCTATTAAGAGTTTCAGTCTCATTGATACAAGGTCACAGGCCTTCAAGTTAGATATGGAGATAGCATGGGTTGAGAATTCAATGCAAACTCACAAAAATCGAGAAAACAGTGACAATGGCTTAACAGATGTGTGCTGACTGTGCCAAGTTTCTTACGGTTTAAACTGACAATTACACTTCATACCTGCTTGTCCTCTGCATTTTGTATCTTTGATATCTTTGTATCTTAAGAGAACACCAGTGTGTCCTGACACATTTGCTGCCAATCTTGCTTCTGTTGCCCATGTTGCCAGCTTTCCTGCCGCCACCACCATTATTTTCTGTGGTAAATTGTGCTGTACATGGCATGCATTGACTATCCACTATGAGATATGGGTAACCGCTTCAGTATTATGTCCACTGGTAGCAAAGAGAATGCAAGTAAATGATGGTTACTATGCTGTAGTTTGGCACTGTTTCTCAGTTTTTTCATCATCTCTCCACTAGGTTCTAACCCTTACCTGAGCTGGCTGGCACCAATTCCCCTGCACTGAAGGCAGGTGCATATTATGGTGTGTAGGAACTGAGTTTTTATATATTTTGAATCATTACATTCAGAAATCTGCTGGAACTGCCCCAGGTAATATTCTGGTGGCTTTAATCCACCTCTCAAAAAAGTCAATTCAGGTGTTTGACCTAACCTACAGCTGGTGTATAAATAAGAGTCAATCCATTTCTGAGTTCTGAAGCAGAAGAACTGTCTGGATGGAGTTAAGCTCTGTGGCACTGCAAACCATTAGGGGGATTGTAGTCTCCCTGACCATTATCTCTATATCTCTTGAGAAACTACAAGATCCCTAACGCTTTGCAGTACCAGGGAACTTGGCCCTACACACCCAGTACTCCCGCCTCCGAACTCAGAAATGGAGGGACTCTTTCTTATTCATGCACCAGCTGTACGTTATGTCAAACACCTGAGAGGGCTTGTGGGGTGGGAGGTTGTTAGCCCCAAGACTTTGAGCTGGGGCAATTCAAGCAGACTTTTGGGTGCTATGATTTAAAAAAAAAATACAAAGATCTCATCCTTGCTGGTGTGACAAGCAATCAGTTTCAACCCATGTTAAATAGCAAACGAAGATTCCCTAAGCCACAGTTTCTCCAGAGTGCCAAATGTTTATTGGCAGCCCCAGGTCAGTGTGAGACGTTGGGAGATACAACAACCGTGGCAAGTTTATCACATGTACCTTAACTAGACATGTGTTGGTGGTTCCACCTTTTGTTCTCTTTACAGCATCCACCTCCACATTCTTTATATGTTGAATCTGGAAGAGTGATCTGAGTGAAGGGTGAGAAGCAGCTTGACAAACAGATTTTGAAACGACGTTCTTATCGGGATCGGGCTGCTGCACTTCCAAGTCTCAAGTGTCGCCTGAGCTTGCACAGCAAAGGGCTTTTAAGAATGACAGGGCCAGCTTAGTCAATTCAACGCTTTATAGGCAGCTGGAGTGAAGCTAATATGATCAGTGTAGCTTGGACTAGAAGAGTGAGCATGCTGCTTGTTTCTGAACAAGCTGAGAGTGATAGAAGAACCTGCTGAGTGAAATTACAATAATCGAGCCAAGGCCTGTGACCATGTGGGCTTATACTGCGCTTACAAGGTCATTGTAAGACTCTGTAAATAAGGGCAAAGCCTATGCAAACTGTGCTGTGGGAGAAAGCTGAACAGTCCCATATCCCACCTTATCCTCATGCCACCGAAGCTTGATAGGGGTAAAGCAAAGTATACTCAGAATTTATTTATTTATTTATTTACAAGATTTTTAGCCGCCCCATTACCAAGGGTCTCTGAGCGGTGTACAACAATATTAAAACTTTAAAAACATAAAAAATAGGTAACATTATAAAAATGCCCTATATTAAAAACAATCATTGAAACATTAATATTAATAAATCCTGCTGCTCATATGGCCAGCTAAAGAATACTATTTAATTAAAATGCTGGCTAAACAGAAAGCCAAAAGTGTTGGAGCGAGGTGGATCTCTATAGGGAGGGTGCTCCAAAGTTGGGGGGCAACAGCTGAGAAGGCCCTATTTTGGCATGCCATCCTCCTCACCTCTTTCAGTGATGGCACCTTCAGAAGGGCCTCCTGATCTGATCTTAGAGGACGGGCAGGGTCATATGGAAGAAGGCGGTCCTTTAGGTAACCAGGCCCTAAGCCGTTTAGGGCTTTATATTTATTTATTTATTTATTAAATTTATACCCCGCCCCTCTAGACGATTTCTAGCACTTTGAATTGGGCCCGAGCAGCAACCGGCAGCCAATGTAAATTTTTCAGAACCAACATGATATGAGTCCGTGCAGCGGCACCACTTGCCAGCCACGCAGCCTGGTTCTGTGCCAGTTGCAGTTGCTGGACTGTCTTCAAAGGCTGCCCCACGTATAGCGCATTACATTAGTCCAGTCTGGTTGTTACCAGTGGATGTGTGACTGTTGCCAGGCTCCACTCATCCAGGTAAGGGCGAAGTTGATATATTCTCTGCAGCTATAAGAAGGCACCCCTGGACACCGAGTCCACCTGGGCTTCCAAGGTCAGACTCGGGTCAAGGAGCACCCCCAAGCTGAGGAACCCTGTTCTTTAGGGGAAGTGCAACCCCTTCTAGGGCAGGGAATTGGCCCTTTGACCTATCTGGTGGAGCACCTACCAGCAGCACTTTCAATTTGTCTGGATTGAGCCTCAGTTCACATCCAGAATGATGAGGTGTCTCCCAAGTCCTGTTAGAAACCTAAAGGAAACCACACATAATAATACACTAGACTTGTTTGCTATATGGAGAATGTGTGTGTGTTTAGTCGTTTAGTCGTGTCCGACTCTTCGTGACCCCATGGACCAGAGCACGCCAGGCCCTCCTGTCTTCTACTGCCTCCCGGAGTTGTGTCAGGTTCATGTTGGTTGCTTCGCAGACACTGTCCAGCCATCTCATCCTCGGTCGTCCCCTTCTCCTCTTGCCATCACACCTTCCTAACATCAAGGTTTTTTCCAAGGACTCTTTTCTTCTCATGAGATGGCCAAAGTACTGGAGCCTCAGCTTCAGGATCTGTCCTTCAAGTGAGCATTCAGGGTTGATTTCCTTTAGAACTGATAGGTTTGTTCTCCTTGCAGTCCAGGGGATTCTCAAGAGCCTCCTCCAGCACCACAATTCAAAGGCATCAATTCTTCGGCGGTCTGCTTTCTTTATGGTCCAGCTCTCACTTCCATACATCACGACAGGAAAAACCATAGCTTTGACTATTCGGACTTTTGTCGGCAAGGTGACGTCTCTGCTTTTTAAGATGCTGTCAAGATTTGTCATCGCTTTCCTCCCAAGAAGAAGGCGCCTTTTAATTTCAGGGCTGCTGTCTCCATCTGCAGTGATCATGGAGCCCAGGAAGATAAAATTTGACACTGCCTCCATATCTTCCCCTTCTATTTCCCAGGAGGTGATGGGACCAGTGGCCATGATCTTAGTTTTTTTGATGTTGAGTTTCAGACCGTTTTTTGCACTCTCCTCTTTCACTCTCATTACAAGGTTCTTTAATTCCTCCTCACTTTCTGCCATCAGAGTGGTATCATCTGCATATCGGAGGTTGTTGATATTTCTTCCGGCAATCTTAATTCCAGCTTGGGTTTCTTCCAGTCCAGCCTTCCGCATGATGTATTCTGCATATAAGTTAAATAAGCTGGGGGACAATATACAGCCTTGCCGTACTCCTTTCCCAATTTTGAACCACTCAGTTGTTCCATGACCAGTTCTAACTGTTGCTTCCTGTCCCACATATAGGTTTCTCAGGAGACAGATAAAGTGGTCAGGCACTCCCATTTCTTTAAGAACTTGCCATAGTTTGCTGTGGTCCACACAGTCAAAGGCTTTCGCATAGTCAATGAAGCAGAAGTAGATATTTTTCTGGAACTCTCTGGCTTTCTCCATAATCCAGCGCAAGTTAGCAATTTGGTCTCGAGTTCCTCTGCCTCTTCGGAATCCAGCTTGTACTTCTGGGAGTTCTCGGTCCACATACTGCTGAAGCCTACCTTGTAGGATTTTGAGCATAACCTTGCTAGCGTGCGAAATGAGTGCAATTGTACGGTAGTTGGAGCATTCTTTGGCACTGCCTTTCTTTGGGATTGGGATGTAGACTGATCTTTTCCAATCCTCTGGCCACTGTTGAGTTTTCCAAACTTGCTGGCATATTGAATGTAGCACCTTAACAGCATCATCTTTCAAGATTTTAAATAGTTCAACTGGAATGCCATCACCTCCACTGGCCTTGTTGTTAGCCAGGCTTTCTAAGGCCCACTTGACTTCGCTGTCCAGGATGTCTGGCTCAAGGTCAGCAACTACATTGTCTGGGTTGTCCGGGATATCCAAATCTTTCTGATATAATTCCTCTGTGTATTCTTGCCACCTCTTCTTGACGTCTTCTGCTTCTGTTAGGTCCCTCCCATTTTTGTCTTTTATCATGTTCATCTTTGCGCAAAATGTTCCTCTAATATGTCCAATTTTCCTGAACAGATCTCTGGTCTTTCCTTTTCTGTTATCTTCCTCTATTTCTTTGCATTGTTCATTTAAGAAGGCCCTCCAGGTCTTGTTTTTGCTGACTGTATAGAGCTTCTCCATCTTTGGCTGCAGAGAATATAATCAATCTGATTTCGATATTGCCCATCTGGTGATTTCCATGTATAGAGTCGCCTCTTGTGTTGTTGGAAAAGAGTGTTTGTGATGACCAGCTTATTCTCTTGACAAAACTCTATTAGCCTTTGTCCTGCTTCGTTCTGAACTCCAAGGCCAAACTTCCCTGTTGTTCCTTTTATCTCTTGGCTCCCTACTTTAGCATTCCAGTCCCCTAGAATGAGAAGAACATCTTTCTTTGGTGTCAGTTCTAGAAGGTGTTGTAAATCTTCATAGAATTGTTCAATTTCAGTCTCCTCAGCAATGCTGGTTGGTGCATAAACTTGGATTATTGTGATGTTGAATGGTCTGCCTTGGATTCGTATTGACATCATTCTATCATTTTTGAGATTGTATCCCATTACAGCTTTTCCCACTCTTTTGTTGACTATGAGGGCTACTCCATTCCTTCTACGGGATTCTTGCCCACAGTAGTAGATATGATAATCATCTGAGCTGAATTCGCCCATTCCTGTCCATTTTAGTTCACTGATGCCCAGGATGTCAATGTTTATTCTTGCCATCTCCTGTTTGACCACCTCCAGCTTCCCAACGTTCATAGATCTTACATTCCAGGTTCCTATGCAGTATTTTTCTTTACAGCATTGGACTTTCCTTTCACTTCCAGGCACGTCCACAGCTGAGCGTCCTTTCGGCTTTGGCCCAACCACTTCATTAGCTCTGGAGCTACTTGTACTTGTCCTCCACTCTTCCGCAGTAGCATGTTGGACGCCTTCCGACCTGAGGGGCCCATCTTCCAGCGTCATATCTTTTAGTCTTTTGTTTCTGATCATGGGGCGTTCTTGGCAAAGATACTGGAGTGGCTTGCCATTTCCTACTCCAGGTGGATTGCGTTTAGTCGGAACTCTCCACTATGTCCTGTCCGTCTTGGGTGTCCCTGCACGGCATAGCCCATAGCTTCTCTGAGTTACTCAAGCCCCTTCGCCACGACAAGGCAGCAATCCATGAAGGAGATATGGAGAATATGGACAAGTTTTTATTTTGGACTATAACTCTCAGAATCCCCCACCAGCACTGGAAGAGTCTTACTTGTTTGTTTCAGTTTTGGTGCAGTTTTCCTGCACTCTGAAAACAGAAGGAATGTACAATATTTTTTTCTGTTACATTCAAATAAAGCCTACTTACCATATGGCTTCAGTGGAAAACTCTCTTGATGTTAAGAGTGTTTATTTTATTGAATAGCATGGAAGCTGTTACCTGTGTGATTGGCATGTTACTGTAGCAGAGGTTTTTTTTTTACAAAAAAGAATAAACATTCTTATATAAAGAAGCAGTTTAAAGAGGGAGAGATTTTGTTGGGCCTTTCTTCAAAGGGTTTGTAAGAACTCTAAGAATTATTGGCTAGAGTCCTATAGTTCAACAGATCTTAACCTTTTCTTCACCATGGACCCCCTTTAAATATCTTTTGTTGCCATGGATCACCAAGACTTAAGTCAAGATTTGAAACCTAAAATGCATCAAATATTTATTTAAAGTTTCTCATTAAGGGTCTCATTGACAGACATTCCTTGCTATAATGGAACACTTTTTAAGATGACTGGAAGAAGCTTCATTTTGTTTTGAACAGGATGTACCCTCATCAACAACAGCAGTTCTTTTAGCTTTCAAATTCAGCCAGCGATCCATTCTGAGACTCAGCCAAATGTATTGTTACAAAATTCACTGCAATAATATAAAAAGTACTTTTTGTATCATTCATGTACCTTGACTCAACGATCTCTGACACCCTCTCTCTAGATGTCGAGCTGGATAAATGCATTGGCAAAGCAGCTATCATGTTCTCTAGATTCACGAAGAGAATATGGCTTAATAGGAAGCTGACGGCATATAGCAAGATCCAGGTCTATAGAGCCTGTGTCCTGAGTACACTCCTGTACTGCAGTGAGTCCTGGACCCTTTGTGCATGGCAGGAGAGGAAGTTGAACATGTTCCATATGCATTGTCTCTGACACATTTTGGTATCACCTGGCAGGACAAAGTTCCAAATACTGTAGAGTAGTCCTAGAACAAGCTGGAATTTTTAGCATGTATACATTAGTGAAACAGCAATGTCTATGTTGGCTCGGGCATGTTGTGAGAATGGCTGATGGTTGGATTCCACAAGATCTCCTGTATGGAGAATTAGTGCAGGGAAAGCGCCCCAGAGGGAGGCCACAGCTGCGATATACAGTAAGGATATCTGCAAGCAGGATCTGAAGGCATTAGGAATGGACCTCAACAGATGGGAAACCTTGACATCTGAGCATTCAGCCTGGAGGCAGGTGGTGCATCACGGCCTCTCCCAATTTGAAGAGACACTCATTCAGCAGGCCGAGGCAAAGAGGCAGTCCCAAAACCAGCAAAATCAGGGATCTGGGCAGGGGACAGATTGTATTTGTCTTCAGTGTGGAAGGAATTGTCACTCTCTTATTGTCCTCAGCCACACTAGATGCTGTTCCAAGACCTCTATTCAGAGCACGTTACCATAGTCTCTTGAGATTGAAGGATGCCTACATAATATTTAAACAGTCACTTTACCCAACAATAGCTCAAATTTCTGTTATTAGCATAAATCAGAGGAGAAGCAATATCATGAAGTCCATCCGAACACTCACACTGACACAGAATGACTCTGGTTCTCTCTTTCCATGGCTTCTGACTCTGTGCAGCAAGATATGTCACCTGCTGTCGCTCAGCCACTCAGCATCATTCACTTTCATGTTTTCACTGTGTGCAGACATATCAAAAGTTATTTACTATCAAACAGTTATTTTCATAATTGATTTTTAATTTTGCTTGTTGGAGGCGGTAGGTTAGAAAAGCCTCGTTTTACAAACAGGCAAAGGTAAATTAAGATTTTATTCTGCATTTCTTTTGCTTTCTTTCTTTCTTTCTCTTTTAACCACAAAATATAATAACATTTCTCCAAGCCTTTGTAGACCCCCTGTGAGGATGTTGTGGCCCTGCGTAGGTCCATGGACCATAGGTAAAGAACCTATGCTATAGCTGATATATTCTGATTTAAGAGCAACAGTGTAAATTGCAACAAATTGCTGCTAGTTAGGGAGTCTCATTGGATTCCATGTTGTTTGCCAATCATGTGAATTGACATGCAATGAGGAATTCAAGTGGTGACTTCTTAATTAGTGCCAATTCAGTGCTGTAATTTATACCATTGTCCTTATGCTCATGTATGTAACCAATAGGATTCCGCTCACTGTATAATGCACCTCTCTGTTATATTATTTCTGTTTAATTCCATTAAACTGTCATGGTTTATGCACATAATAGATAAGTTTATAGACAGACATTAAGACCTAGGACAGATTCACTTGTGTTGTTATGCAGGTAGATCCACTTTTTGGAGACTGCTTGAATCCAGTGTCTGTATCTTCTGCAACAGCAAGCAAGAAATGGTGGAATACCACAGATAGAGTGCTACATCTACACTGCAACAAGATTCTGATTTATTTCATAATTACAACAAGAGTGAGCAAGTGTGACCCTCCAAGTGTGCTAGATTGTAACTCCTAACATTCATCATGATTGGCTATTCTGCCCTTAGCTCATCTAATAATTAGATTGGCTATCTGAAGACACAGTTTGACACTGAAAAAAACTGTTTTTGAATCAGCTTTAGCATGTTTGAGATTGATTTTAAAGATTCTGACTACACGATGCACAGGAAAGCAAGGATATTTTTTGCCCAGGAAGTGTGGTTTTTCGGTTGGACAGTGACATATTCTACTTGGCTAAGAGAGGGTCATTTATTTTAAATTGCTTGAGAAATTGATTTATTTGAAATAATTTCAGCATATGGTTATGTCTGGTTTGTCAAGTAATGGATGACAGGACCATGGGTTTTGGGCTGCAGGGAAACCTTGATGTCTGATCTCTTATATATATGTTTTCTATCTGTAATATTGATTTAGCACTATCCCACTTTGAAAGATATAAAAACTAAAGCAAATATTAAAAATAACACTGGCTGGAGCAGTGGTAAGTGACTGGAGGAAATCAGAAGAACAGGAGTATAGATTAGGTTTTTAAAAAAAAATTAGAAAAGAGAGACAGTAGAGACAGAAAGTTTGGATGGGGGAAAGCACTTCCTTCTTCCCAAGCCTAGAAGCTGCCAATCATGTCAATTTCTCTGGTTAATTTCTCTTTGCCACTCATTAAAGTCCATTCTGAAGGAAATCATCCATTCTGAAGGAAATCAACCCTGAGTGCTCACTGGAAGGACAGATCCTGAAGCTGCGGCTCCAATACTTTGGCCATCTCATGAGAAGAGAAGACTCCCTGGAAAAGACCCTGATGTTGGGAAATTGTGAAGGTAAGAGGAGAAGGGGACGACAGAGGATGAGATGGTTGGACAGTGTCATCGAAGCGACCAACATGAGTTTGACCAAACTCCAGGAGGCAGTGGAAGACAGGAGGGCCTGGCGTGCTCTGGTCCATGGGGTCACGAAGAGTCGGACATGACTTTATGACTAAACAATAATAACAAGGTGTGTTACCTGTTGCCTGTCCTCACTGCCAGTTCCCTGGCTCCCTCTCCATCTCCACACGAGTATGTGTTTGTATGCATATATGTGCATCTGTCCGTCTCCATGCGCGTGTGTCAGGCTGCAGAGAAACCTTTGTGTCTGGTTTTTTAAAAAAAATCCATCTGTAATACCAATCTAGTGCTATCTCATTTTGAAAGAAATTTTTAAAAATATAATAAATTACACCACAGCAGTAGCAGCAAGTGGATATGAGTTGCAACCAGTGTGAATGTGTGTGGGCAAAGGACAAAGCCTCAAATGTAGTGATTATAAAAGTACATATAGCCCTCCTTGACCAATATACAACACAGTTTAAAAATGAATTTAAATTTTTCCTAAGAGGGCACAAGCACCAATTTCAAAACCATATGACTACTATGTGACTTTAAACCAGGGGTCTCCAAATGTTTCTCAGTGAGGGCCACATAATATTTTTTCCACATTTTTGAAGGCCAAACGAATGTGCCCACCCACATGCATGCCCACATGCCTGCATGCACACCCACCCGTATGCACACATGAATGCACGGGCTGGATAAAAAGGCAAGGTAGGCCAGATGTGGTCCACGGGCTGTACTTTGGAGACCCATGCTTTAAACCAACCATCTGTTCTATCTCTCAGTTTAGTTTCTTAAGATAACCACACCCTGTGATAAATGGATTGTTGTGCCCTATTGGTTTTGAATGTGTTTTTGGTTTTGAATTTGTTTATATTTTTTTTAGTGTGCCATTTGATTCTTTTAAGACATTTGTATACTTACGGTTTTTTGCTTTTAACTATTGTCTATTGACAATGAGAGCCTTGTTGGGTCCTTTTTAAGGAGAAAGCAGAGATAAAAATATTTTAGATATAAATCAGTCAGTCAGTCAGTCAATGAATCAAACATCTTTTCCAGCAGGGGGCAATAGTGACATACATATAATTGACGGTGGATTATGTGTTATTCAATTCTTCAAAAAATCTCTCAGTTATGAATGTGGGATATTGTGTTTCTGTATCCACTATTCAAAATATCAGGAAATGGCCAATACTGCTGCGTAATATTGTGCTTCCATTGCCAGCAGGAGAGAGGATGCCAAACTTTAGATCACAAAGGGCAGCCAGAATTTTGACAACTCTTGTGCTCACTATCATTCACAAAGTGACACAAAGCATTGGAAAAATCCCAGAAGCTGATTCATTAGTTAACCATTTTTCATCCAAAAAAAGCCATTGTCAGGGTTGTGTTTTGACAAGTATGAGAGGGAATCCCATTCCTAGCACCAATTCCTGTTGTGCCAGGAAGTATTAAAAAAGTATTCCTCCTGACAGTCAGCTAATTAGTCCTGTCTGACAAGATCAAATGTTCAGATTGCTCCAAACCTGGAGCTGATTTCTTCTTCAAAAAGTTGGTGTCAGCAGCCTGCTTTCAGAAATGGTTATTGAAATCACTCAGGTTGGACAAACTCAACTGCTCTGTGCTTCTGTAATGCAGAAATACTTTGAGTGTGGCTTACAAAATGGTGTGTTAATTCCCTGGAGATACATGGCAAAATTTCCCCATTTGTGAAGACTGTCACTATGTCACTTTCTTTAAAGCAAGCCTAGATTTGTTTGTGTGAATGATTCTTCTTTTGCTCTTTACAACTGCTTTATATAAAACTGGATTAACAATTCCTTTCCAGGTTTACATCAAACCTGTCAAAAGAAAAGCTATGTTTTGACTATTTCTGTGACCTGTCATTGCCCTGGAAACATTTCTCTTCCCAGCTCATGAATGGGAAGAGAGAGATATTTGGGAATGCAACAGATAGGTATGTGCCACATGTTTATAATAAAGTCACTGTTTACAGTTTTGGGAGTCCTTTTTTCACAATCAGTGTTTCAGCCCCTGCAGCCTGTATTCCTTCTAAATAAAAATGTGAGTGAAGCCAATCATTCTTTTAAGATAAGATTTGTATTTTCAGTTTATTTGATCTGTTTTAAATCTGGGGATGTTTGAGGTCACTTGTATCTGCACAGGGGCAGTTTTACCTTTTTAAAAAAATCCTAATTTGAAAACACTTTGCCCAAACTTCTCCAAAGGTGGCACAGAGCCAGATCAGACTGTCTGCTACATCTGGTGCTGATCTGAACTCAAGTTTTAAAATTAATTTTTTGTTTGTTTGATTGTTTGGGCTGCCCTATTTTTAGAATTGCCTTGTAGAAATTCTAGTAGCACAATAACATCACTGCACTCTCATGTAGTGACAACTAGCCCAACTTCCTAGGTGATTCAGATATATGTAGTCATTAGGGACCACCTAGAATGATTTATTATTGGTCATGGTCATCCTTCATTTGGCACCCTTTGGTTATAGCTTTCTAGCACACACTGCCTATTGTGCTCTTCTCTTGCACTCTCTAATTGCACTTTACAGGTTGCAATGAAACTGCATTATTTTTCTGTGGTTAATATTAGTAAGAAAGGCTTAGTGATCCAGATAATAAGACAAGCCCATTCCCTCTGCTGTCCCCTTATTTCTGGTAGTGAATTTTAAACTGGTGGGGGAAGCAGTTCTGTTTCTTTGTGAGGTGGTGTAGCATTTCTGATTATTTAAAGACTTCTGATTGTTTATCTGACCTGATCTACGTACATGTAAAGTGAAAAAGACATTATGCTGAGTACTTGTTCCCTTGGTTCCACATTACATTGTTTTGTGATCTATTTGCATTTGAGATAAGAGGGTTGTTTAATATTATTAATTAGCACTTTGTAGAGAGCATTCCGTCAGAATGGAAGGAAGAAATAGATTAATAAAATGCAGATAATAATCTGAACATCATATTCAAGGCTAATCATGTTATCCCGAAAAGGATTTTGTTGAAGAACAAAGGGAGCACCAGAAGTGAGATGAGTGTGAGCATTTTTGTTATGCAGAAAAACAACAGGGAGAATGGAAATGAAATTGTTTATGGAGAGGTTGAGTAAAATGGACATGAAAAAGGATATACAGAATGATAAATGGAGAGGTTTTTAAAAAGGTAAATTAGACTCACCAATAATACAAGAAAGGGGGAACATTGAGTACATTTGTGAGACTGTGTTTAAAACTGATGAAACAACCTTTCAGGCGTTGTATGAACAAGAGGCTTGCATCAACCCAGATGTAAATTCTGCCACTAGTGATTTCTGTTCTGCTGCTCTCCAGACACAACAAGATTGTCACCAAATTATATGGAACCAAGATGCCTTCCATCCCGCCATTACTGAATTGAATGTGTGGCCCTAGATATTTTCTGGTATGCTTCCTCAACAACTTTAATGTTCAGCATTTTGCAGTAACTGGTGTTAGAAATCCAGTTGAGTACACTCCTGTGACAGCTCAGTGATTGCAAGGCTGATCAAAGTAAAGCCTCTTTACACATGACAGATTTCCAGTGCAGAGACATCCCATTTATGATCACGGATGTGGACCCATTTTGTAGGTGATCACGGAACAAAGAAAGGCTAATTACCTTAGAGAAAGAACTAAGGAGTCAACAACGGATGTCCGAGCCGTCGGAGCCTAAAGGCAACACCCTAAGAGCTCTTTTATTTACTTAGCATGATTTACATAGTACTTTATGTTGTGAGAGAGACAGATAGGATACTAGTTACTGCATTGCAACTAGGATTGGCTGAAATAACTCTTTGATCTTATGCTCTACCTCTAAGCAAAGTGGGCGGCATATAAATTAAATAAATAAAATAAATAAATAAATAAAAGGGCAGAATAAGGGGTTACCCCACCTGCTGACAAACTCAGATATGCAGATGATACCACTCTGATGGCAGAAAGAGAGGAGGAATTAAAGAACCTCTTAATGAGGGTGAAAGAGGAGAGCACAAAACATGGTCTGAAACTCAACATTAAAAAAAACTAAGATCATGGCCACTGGTCCCATCACCTCCTGGGAAACAAGGGGAAGATATGGAGGCAATGACAGATTTTACCTTCTTGAGCTCCATGATCACTGCAGATGGGGACAGCAGCCACAAAATTAAAAGACACCTGCTTCTTGACAGCATCTTAAAAAGCAGAGACATCACCTTGCCAACAAAGGTCCGCATAATCAAACCAATGGTTTTTCCAGCAGTGATGTATGGAAGTGAGAGCTGACTCATAAAGAAGGCTGGCCGCCAAAGAATGTATGCTTTTGAATTGTGGTGCTGGAGGAGACTCTTGAGACTCCCTTGGATGCAAAGAGAACAAACCTATCCATTTTGAAGGAACTCAACCCTGAGTGCTCACTGGAAGAACAGATCCTGAAGCTGAGGCTCCAATACTTTGGCCATCTCATGAGAAGACTCCCTGGAAAAAATCCTGATGCTGGGAAGGTTTGAGGGCAAGAGGAGAAGGGGATGACAGAGGACGAGAGGGTTGGACATTGGCATCGAAGCTACCAACATGAATTTGACCAAACTCAAGGCAGTGGAAGACAGGAGGGCTTGGCGTGCTCTGGTCCATGCGGTCATGAAGAGTCGGACACGACTTAACGACTGAATAACAACAACCTGCTGGCAGCTGCCACTGCCTGCCAGGAGTGTATGCACATCACTGGAACAGAAAGCAGCTGCAACCTTTAAGCAGAAGTTTCCCACACCATTTCAGAGGGCACACATCATAAATGTTGGCATAACCCTCGTATTGTACCATATGCCCATGCGGTGGAATAGATAGATACAGTAGATAAATGTCTGTCCTGTCTGTGTAAAATACATGCAATTCTCAGACTAGTTTCATAGACTTAATGGAAATAGTACACATCAGGGCAGACCATATTGTTAGATAAATTAAATGGCTGCTTCACACAGTAGATTTTGTGTGGCCAGAGAGGCCACCAGGTTCCTACTACATTTTTATTATTAGGAGTGAAGACGTTTTCTGCCAAATAACCAAACTATTATTTTTTTACATAAACAAGGATCTCAACCCGTCCCCCTACTTCCTTCTCCACCCATGCCCCCATGGATTGTACATCTCTTAAACACTGAAGAAGCTGGTACAATTCTATAGTATTTAAGGTATCTCCCCCAATTCTTAAAGAGAATTGGATGCAGCTGACATGCACTTACAAAAAGCAAAGATGCCACAGATTTTATTAGATCTGCATTTGCTGAGTTTTCATGTGACCAAAATATACCACATATATGTGGGATTCTCCCATTTTCTTCCTTTTCCTGCAGCTAGAAAAACAGAGAAATTGTGAGGCAATTGCAAGAAAGGATTCAGTAGCCTCTTCCAGAGAGGCTCACCTTTTACTCTATTGTAGGACCACCTCAGGTTGTTTTTTGTTTCTGTTTTTAATGGAGAGAAAGAGACATGTAACACCTCTAATTTGATCCTGACTCTGCTTCTTTAACTCCTTTATCTTAGGAACTGGAAGCAGTTCTCTGTTTAAGAAGGAAAGTATTATGAAGGTAAGGCAGGTAAAAATAAAGCTTAAATTACAGAAGAGGTGGAAAATTCAAGACTTCATGGTTGGTTTAATGAGCCTACTGAATAGCAGAAAGTAAACCAATGCTCGGCACACTCTCCTCAGAATAACCTCTTTACAAGAGCTTTGACTTACCATGCTGTTACTTCAGAAAGAAGCTGCTCCTCATGAGGTTCCAGATGCTGCATTATTGGCACCTCTCCAGTTTTGAGACAGTTCTGAATGTCCCGGAGAAACTGAATTTGTCATCTATCAAAGTGATTCTTATTCCTCCCTATGTCCAAAAGCTACTGAATTGTTACCAAGTTGTCCCCAAGGCACTTTGCCTCCTGAGTTTTTCACGCACAGCTTCTCATCTTAATCCAGCCTTTCTAAGGTATATTTGTGAATTCAGTGTAGGAGACTTCTGGCTTAAGATTTCTTACAGTATATTGGTTCTGCTGATGACAGCTTGGCTCCTTCAGCCATTCTCATTATGCTGAAGTTGCCATTCATTGCAGACTTTGGTTCTCAGCAGCTGATTGCTTCTAAGAGGAATATTTGCTTAACTATCTCAATTCATCCTGCACTATCTCATAGCTCCAAGGGTGAGCCTGCTCTTATAGCGATTAAAATGGCTGATGAAGTTTCATCTTAAATATATGGCTTTTTTACTCTAATACAATACCTCAATGACATTCTTAAAGATAAGCAAGCATATTATCAACACAGAGGAAAAGTATTTTGCTATGTTAGAGATCTAGCTTATAAATCCCAGTTACTTGGGGCAAAATAGGGTAAGTGGAATTGCATGTTGATAATGAGGAACCTTGATTCATACTTTTCACATTCCATGTTCCAATTGTATGTGTTATACAGCATTACACTTTCCTTTCTATGCACAAAAGCCACTAGATGCCCTTTTGCCTTTAATCCAGTTGCATCATTAGCAAGAGAACTATTCAAACTTATCCGTTGCTCTTCCTCAGTAGCTGATTGGGTGCTTTCTGACCTGAGAATATCATCTTCCAGCACTATCTCTTGTTTCACTTTGGAGTGCTTCTTCAGGTATTTTTCAAGTTCATCTGGGGTATACGGTTGCCACCTACTGTGCACTACTAATAAAACTTAGTGTTAGTATCACTGTCATTGCCTCCTCTGCTGGTGACACTTTCATCTACTGCTGCTGCCCTGTAGCTGCCTTGAAGGGGGTGGATACATATTACTCTGTGTCAAGGCTCCTGCGTCCTCCTCTGTGGTCTGCGTCAGGGGCTCTTTTGCCTCCTCCTCCTCCTCTGAAGCTAGCCTGGAGGAGCTGCATGGTAGAAATGGAGGCATAGGCTATCTTTCTTGGCCAGGAGTTTGAGCAAGTACTTGCTCTTGGGCTTCTCACTTTGTCTCCCAGTTCCAGTCCACCTCCTGCAGAGCCCATGCCAGGCACATTAACTCAGGTGAAACTGAGGAGTACAGTATGTTCTCCTCATGGCTCATAGCTTCCATATGAGCCTACCCGGCAATTAAGATCTAGCCAGGGGACCCTTTTGACAGAGCCATCCCTCAAGGAGGTAAGAGGGACAGCTTGTAGAGAAAGGGCCTTTTCGGCAGCTGCCCCCAGACTATGGAATGCCCTCCCGACTGAGATTTGTCTGGCGCGGACGCTGATGACATTAGTGAAAGCGAAAGAAGAAAGTGCCAAAGCAGAACTGCAGTTGAACATTAAGAAGGCAAATATCACGACTACAGAAGATCTACACAACTTTAATGTTGACAATGAAGAAATTGAAATAGTTTAAGGTTTTGTATACATTGGCTCAATAATCAGTCCAAATGGAGACTACAGCCAAGAAATCAGAAGACTGAGACTCAGCAGGAAAAGAGGAACAACAACTACAACAAGTGTTGACTCCCTACAGGAAGCCACAGGCTTCAGGTTCCTTGAGCTGAGGAGGACATTTTGTAGATGGCTCAATCATAGGATCACCATGGTTCAATCATGGAGTCACGACTTGACAGCACATAATAATAACAACAAATTAAAAGTATCTTAGACTGTGGAGTATCCTAAGGTTGACACCCAACAGGCAATACATTATGAAGATGGAGAGAAGAAAAAGATCCTGCCTCAAGCTGAGATGCTATTTAGGTCTTCATAGCTACACTTTAGGACCATCAAGGGTCCCAAAAATATGCCAAAAACATCAGGGGTTTATTTATTTGTTTATCTTCTACTGTGATTTATACTGTCTTTGCCAACCATGGTACTCTACATTATTCACAGGATGAAAGGGACAATCTCAGCACCAAAGAATGATTGGACACAAATCTGACATCAGGAAACGCCACACAGAGAAACTAGTTTCACGGCACTTCAGCCGACCAGGACACTCTGTGGATTTCAAAGTGGTTATTGTACAAACATGGAATTGAAAGGGAAACTCAAGAGAGAGGCAGCAGAAACTGGCTGTGGAATTAAGTTCCAGTGTATCTTTTAGGGCTTAAATATAGATCAAACCTTCTTAGTGCACTAGATATATTAATAACTCAGTTTTCTGTAACATGTTATGGGTATAAAATAGTTGTCTTCCTCAACGGTTTTTAACCTCTGGAATAGAAACAGGTCCTAGTACTTCTGTGACAACTAAACCTACCTGGTGGAAAATAAATTACCCTGGCTATGTCCTGTAATTTTAGGTAATTATCAGGAACATGGTGGCGCTGTAGGCTAAACCGCAGAAGCCTGTGATGCAGGGTCAGAAGACCAGCAGTTGTAAGATCAAATCCACTCGACGGAGTGAGCTCCCGTCGCTTGTCCCGGCTCCTGCCAACCTAGCAGTTCGAAAGCATGCAAATGAGAGTAGATAAATAGGTACCACCTCAGTGAAGGTAAAACAGCGTTCCCTAGTCATGCTGGCCACGTGGCAACGGAAACTGTCTTCGGACAAGCGATGGCTCTATGGCTTGAAAACGGGATGACATATCAGACACACGCACCAAACACTATGAATCCATGTGTCTGAGGAAGTAGGTTTTGATCTGTGAGAGCTCACATGGAAACAAACCCAAAGACAAATATGGGTGACACCATTATTAGTTATGTGTTGTCAAGCTGGAACTGACTTATAGTGACTCTAGTAGGACTTTCAAGGCAAGTGAGGTATTTAAGGATTGGTTTTACCAGTTACACTCCCCCAGTGGGTTTCCATGACTGAATAAAGATTTGAACTCAGGTCTCCTGACTCCTAGTCCCCAATGCTCCCTTTATGAGCCTACCCAAGTGTATAGATCATCAGGGGAGGCCTTTCTCTGGTCCCACCATCCTCACAGCTGCACTTGGTGGGAACATAGGAGGTACAGTATAGGCTGCCACTGCCCTCAGACTCTGAAACTCCTCCCATAGGTGGCCAGGCTGGCCTCATCTTTCCTGTCCTTCTTTTCAGGCAGGCTTTCCCCTAGTGACTCACTGTCTAGAATACAATAAATGGAATGGTTTATATTTTGTTGTTTCTAAATCTATTTTTCATAATGCTTTTACCTAACATTTTAAATATAGTGTTTATTTAGTTCTTTTGTAAAAACAGCTGGCTGGAGAGCTTAGTGGTTTAGATATCTGAGTGTGGGAGTTCGATTCCCCACTGTGCCATCTGTGAGTAGTGCCAGCCTGTGTGGCTTGGGGCAAACTGCACAGTCCCAGGGCACCACCACAATAAAGGAATGGTAAACCACTTATGAGTATTCTCTACCTGGAAAAGCCTGAAAAGGGTCCCCATAAGTCAGAATTGACTTCATGGCACATTATTGTTAGTTATTTTCAAATACTTGAATAATTTATTGTTTTTAACTTTTAATATTGTGTCTTAAAAGATGTAAGCTGTCTTGGGTCCTTTTTTAGGAGAAGGATGGGGTAAAAATATTTAAAGTGAATAAATACACAGGCACTTTATCCACTGCACTATATATGGCACCAGTACACTTTTATTAGACTTCTAAAAATTACAAATTTCTTTTCCTTTTACCGTAAACAAATCTGTTAGTCTTTACAGGGCTCATCCGACTTTCATACTTTGATTCCTATCCCTTCTTTTTTTATTATTTTCTTTTATTTATGTTTACCTTTGTCAATGAAGTAAAATGAGGGAAGGAGGGAGGGAGCGAGAGCCTCTGTCTTCAGTCGGAGACAAACATTTTGCAAAACTTACTGCTCCTGAAGGCCTCTGGTAGCAGAAATAGGAATTTTATTACTCCCTCACTATTTTTTAAAAAATGGGGAGTGTCTTCTGTGACAAACCCAGACCTACTGGGATCTATCACACAGTTACTAAGCTGCCACCAACCATTCCCTATAATAAGTCACACAGACCAGGGATGGATTTTTAAACAATAAAAGAATAAGGTTTATTTTAAATACAAACAGGGTAAATAAAACAATCAGGTGAATAAAATAAAGTAACGTGGCTTATTCTCACACACACAAGCATACAGTTTGGTTCACCTAGAACCTTTAACTTAAAGCACAGACCCTGAACCCATCAGTTCTGGCTAACCAACAGACCCCTGAACCTTTCAGGGTGGTACTCTGACCCACAGTAGTACCCTGTCAGACACACAGACTCCCACAACAGCTTCTTCTTCCCCAGCTGCTGCTTCGTCCCAACCCAGTGTCTCACAGTCTGTCTCAGCATCTACTCTTCACCACACAGGCATCACATATTTATACAGTACAGCCCCTCCTCCTGATGTCCCGCCTTCCACTCCCCATAGGATGGAACTTTCCCTCCAAACCCATGACAGACAGGTAACATCAGTGCTGTTATGTAACACCTCCCCTCTTTAAAAGTTGTTTTGTAGGGGGAAAGCTAAAAGTGCTTTTCACCAAAAAACAACCTGTATAAAATACACAACAACAGTAATACATACCAAATAATACTTACATCCAAAGTTAACCATAGCAAATATGCATTTCAAACATTTACCATATGCATTACATCAATTTTACCTTTATTAATACCAACCAAATTCAAAACCAGGTACATTTTAACTTTTTGTTTTCATTATATACATATAGTCCATGTTCTTTCGCCGTCTTCAGTCTTCAGGTCTTCTTGATAAGGCGTCAGCAACACAGTTCACTGACCCTCTGACCACCTTCACTTCAAAGTCATAGTCCTGTAAGTTCAAAGCCCACCTCATAAGTTTGCTATTGTGGGTTTTCATTGTCTTTAACCATTGCAATGGTGAATGGTCAGTACACAGAACAAAATGTCTTCCCCAGATGTAAGGCTTGGCCTTCTGGATCGCGTAGACTATGGCCAAACACTCCTTCTCCACGGTTGCCAAATGTCTCTCACCTTTTTGAAGTTTCCTACTCAGGTAGGACACTGGATGCTGGTCACCATTCTCATCCTCTTGGCACAGAACTGCTCCTACCCCGCTGTTAGACGCATCGGTGTAGATGATAAACTCCCGGTCGAAGTCTGGAGCACGCAGGACAGGATAGTTGATTAACGCCTCCTTCAACCTCTGGAACGCCGCCTCACAGTCGCTGGTCCACGGGATGCGGTCATCAGCCTTCTTCCTCGTCAGATCGGTCAGCGGAGCCGCAATCTCGCTAAACCTCGGGATGAACTTTCTGTAGTAGCCCACCAACCCAAGAAATGATTTGACTTTTCTCTTGGTGGTGGGTCTAGGCCAATCTCGAACAGCTTCTATTTTGGCCTCCAGGGGTTTTATCATTCCTCCCCCTACCATGTGACCCAAGTATTTTATTTCTGGGATACCCAGCTGCAGTTTGCTCTCTCTGCAGGGCCCAGGCCACAGCACTTCCTCCCCTGGGTCAAAGTGCCTCTCCCTGCCTTGCTGGTCATCCCAAGCTTTCTTTCTGACCTTTTGAGCTTGCAGGGTCTCTGCTGCTAGCTCTAGGTTTCTCTTTAGGTCCTTCCTTAAAGAGTCTCTATATGTCACAACGTCTTGTGGGTCACCCTGGGCGATCTGCCCCCAACCCTGCTCGATCAAATCAAGGGGCCCCTTCACCCCTTTCCCAAATAAAAGTTCAAATGGACTGAACCCGGTACTGGCTTGTGGCACTGATTGATAAGCAACCAAAAGGGATTGCAGCTTCTGGTCCCAATTGTTTGGATTCTCTGCCAAGTAAGCCCTAATCATGCGCATTAGAGTCCCATTGAACTTCTCAGTTACCCCATCACTTTCAGGATGATAGGCAGTGGCTTCCCTGTGCTTAATTCCACAGATCTGCCATAAGCGTTTCATGAGCTTTGATGTGAACGATGCTCCCAAATCTGTGATTATCTCTGAGGCAAATCCCATCCTGGACATATACCCCACCAAAGCATCGGCCACTGTGTTAGTTTCAATGTTAGTCAGGGGTATGGCTTCAGGATACCTTGTGGCATGGTCCACAATTGTTAGGATGAACCTGTTCCCCCTCTTTGTGGCCTTGGGCAAAGGTCCCACTATATCCACCCCTATGCATTTGAACGGAGTGTCAATCACAGGCAAAGGGCACAACTTTGCTTTGGTCCTGTCGCGGTTATTCCCCTGCCTTTGACACACATCACATTGTTTACAGAACTCCCTGATCTGCTTCCCTATGTCAGGCCAGTAGAAATTCTGTGTGATTCTCTGCTGTGTCTTGTTCACTCCTAAGTGCGCAGCAACATGTCAGAGTGACCCCTTTGTAAGATCATAGGGCGATACTTTTCAGGTACCACCAGCTGACTTCTGATCCCATCTCCCCCTTTTGAGATATTCCTCAGGGTTTCTCTATATAAAATCCCCTTTTTCTCCAGAAATCTCACTGGGGTTTCAGGTGTTAGCTGGGCGTCAGTCACCTGTTCAAAACACTTTTGGAGAGTGGCGTCTGCCTTCTGCTCCTGTCCAAATCTGCTGTCTGTGGTTAAGGTTTCCACCACAGCTTCTGAACTTCCCCCACCTGCTTCCGTCTCTGGCTCATCATTACCCCCCTGAACTGTCCCTGTGGTGGCTTGTGAGCGTGTAATCACTAGCACCCGTTTCACATGTTCAGCCAGGTCATTTCCCACGAGCACGGCTGCTGGCAGAGTCGATGAAATCGCTATCCGCCAATCTCCCCTCCAGCCTTGAAAGTTGACAGGTACCTCTGCTACTGGCAGAGAGATTATCTGCCCCTCAATCCCTGCCACCTTCATGCTCTCATTTGGGATTATAAACTCCCTAGGAATAATATCTGGATGGCACAGGGTTACCTGGGAACAAGTGTCCCGCAGCCCCCTATACTGACGGTCAAGTATTCCTACGTCCACCCCTGCTGTCTCAAACAACTGAGAATCTGTTTTTATCAGCAAGCAGCGCTTTACCTCCAGAAGAGGACCATTTTCCTCAGCCTGATCAGCATAGGTAGCTGTTCCAGACTGAGTAGTCATGGCAACAGGCTCCCTCTGTGACAATGAGCTTTGCTCTTTCTGGACACAGAACACAGCTTTTGGCTTGGTCCCACTAGAATTCTGAGGCACCATTCCTTTTAGCTGCTTTAATTTCTCACACTCTGAGATTAGATGACCCTTTCCCTGACAGAAATAGCATTTTCTGGTATATTTTGATTCTCTCTCATCTTGTTTTGGTTTTCCCTCCAAAATCTGAGGTCTTGGTTTCATGTCTGAGGGCTTCCCTTCACCATGGGCCCCTCCCCCTTGCTGGCTTTTCCCTGGTCCCTGAGAGTACTTGCTGTAGGTTTCTTTGGGTTTACCTACAGATTTCCCCTCACCCAAGGGCTTTCTTATTTGGGAGATAAAATCTGCGATCTCTGCGGCTGCTGCCACAGATTTCGGTTTCCTTTCCCTCACCTGGAATTTCAATTCCCCCTGCAGGACTGAATAGAACTGTTCCAGGGCTATCAAGTCTTTAAGCTGCTCATAGGTCTCTATTCCCTCCTGCGATAGCCATTTCTCAAGCAGCCTCACCAATTGGGCCCCCACTTGGGTAAAAGTCTGTTCTGGTTTTTTAGTGAGGGACCTGAACCTTTGTCTCAGCTGCTCTGCATTTATCCCATGTCTTGCAAACACCAGTTTTTTAAACTCTGCAAAATCTTTCATCAATTCCTCAGGCATCTCGGCATAAACCTCAGCCAGGCTACCACTGATTAAAGATCGCATGATGGTCATCTTCTCAGTTTCCCTCACTGAGAAGTCCACAAACGCTCTTTCCACTAAGGAAAAGAACACCTCAGGACAATCTCCCTTGTGGTACACAGGGAATTTCTTCAGGTCAGCCTTAGACAGTTGGCCTCCCTCAGAATCCCTATTATTATTATTGTTCTGGTTCATCAGTTCCAGTTTTCTTAATTCAAACGCCATTCTCTCTCTCTCCATTCTTTCTTCCCTCTCCATTCTCGCTCTCTCTAACCTTTCCTCCATTTCCCTCACCCTCAGTTCATGCTGTTGGGCTAGGAGTATTTTCCTGAGTTCTGGGTCCTGCTCTCCTGTGCTGTCACCCTGCACTGAGCCAAATTCATCCTCAGAACCTTGGTCAATCTGGGGGTCTTTCACTTCACTCATGTCTGCTACTTGGCTTCGAGTCAAGGGCATAACCCCCCTCAGAACAGGCTGCTTTAAAAAGTCAAGCCTCAAAATAAAACGACCACTTTTTTCCTTCTTGCCTCAGAACCAGCTCTCCCTCGGCTGCTGTTCTTCAGCACTAAATTTGTAACAGTATCGAGTCAGAGCCTACCCCCCTCTGCTGGGCCTCTCAGCTGGCAAGCTAGCTCGCTGTTGCTACGCAGTTTTGCCTCAGCGTTTTCCCGCCAAAACTAGGCTGCCTCAGAGCACCTTAATCTAAGTCTCCCCAGTTGGCACGTTCTTCCACTAGTGCACCTCCCCGTGAGGTACACCTAGAAGATTACCTACGCGCCTCAGACTGTCCCTGACTAGACCCCCCTTGCTCTGGGCACACTTGCCAAGGCTTTGCTGGACCGCTGGACAACTGGACCAGTCGTATCCCACACGCTGGACACCAATCAATGTGACAAACCCAGACCTACTGGGATCTATCACACAGTTACTAAGCTGCCACCAACCATTCCCTATAATAAGTCACACAGACCAGGGATGGATTTTTAAACAATAAAAGAATAAGGTTTATTTTAAATACAAACAGGGTAAATAAAACAATCAGGTGAATAAAATAAAGTAACGTGGCTTATTCTCACACACACAAGCATACAGTTTGGTTCACCTAGAACCTTTAACTTAAAGCACAGACCCTGAACCCATCAGTTCTGGCTAACCAACAGACCCCTGAACCTTTCAGGGTGGTACTCTGACCCACAGTAGTACCCTGTCAGACACACAGACTCCCACAACAGCTTCTTCTTCCCCAGCTGCTGCTTCGTCCCAACCCAGTGTCTCACAGTCTGTCTCAGCATCTACTCTTCACCACACAGGCATCACATATTTATACAGTACAGCCCCTCCTCCTGATGTCCCGCCTTCCACTCCCCATAGGATGGAACTTTCCCTCCAAACCCATGACAGACAGGTAACATTTTACTCCCTCACTATTTTTTAAAAAATGGGGAGTGTCTTCAAGTGGCATGCAGGGGAGGCTGCCAAAATACCCCTGGTTGGACGCATGCAACCCGTGGTCCTCATGTGGAGCACCCCTGTTCTGAAGTTATTTCCTCTCTCCAGCCTTTGTGTCATTCCCTCTCTTATATACATCAATGTACTGTGTGCACTGTCAAGATCCATAAGCTGCATATTTATTGATTTATTAATTTATTGATTTATTGATTTATTTGCTTCTATACCACCCATCCAGCTGCCAAGGCCACTCTGAGCAGTTTACATATTAAACAAGAACAATTAAAAACAATAAACATAATAGTTATAAAATCAAAATAAACACAGATGACCAACAAATTTAAGTAATAATAATTAAAATAATATAAAAGCAAGACGGCAGTGTTAAGAATGTCAATGTTTTAAAATTACTTCTTCTCAAGTTGTTAAGTAACCATTAATGTTTATTCACGTAGACTTAAAAAAGAACTAGACATTGTTAGTTCTGCCGCATTGAACTGTGAACCTTTAACAGAGTATATTACAAAGGGATGGAAGAATTTGAAATGGGCTAAGACATCACAAAATACATAAAAAGCAAAAGGCTGGAATACTTTGGTGACATAATGAGAAACCAAACGTTCAGATTGTTGCAGCTGATCATTCAAGATAAACTAAATGGAGAAGAATTGCAGGTGTGAATGCCACACACCATTATTTAAATAAAGGAAATATTTAGAGTTGCCTCATTTGCGCTTGGTGTGGCCATAAAAATGTGCAGCCTCCAGTGCGTGAGGGACAGTAATAAAAGGTCATGTCAATTTTGTCTTTCTAATGAGCATGGATCACTCAGATGGGTTCAAAACAATTTAAACTCAAAAGCTAATATATAAAAAATTAAAATAAAAAACATAATATTTTAATACTGAGGGAGAGAAAATAAATCAGGAGTGGGCAACTTGGGGATATCCAGATGTTGCTGGACTGTGTCACATCCTGTCCATGGCTATACCAGCTGACAGGAATTGCAGTCCAATGTGTCTGAAGGGTCATAAACTGCCCACTCCTGACAGAGATAGAACATATTTAAATAAGGGTTTGGCAGGCAAAGGTGTGTTGTGTAGAAATGTTTTCACCCACCTGTAAAACAAATCTAGAAACAACAGCAACCTGT
Source organism: Pogona vitticeps (assembly GCF_051106095.1). NCBI lineage: Eukaryota > Metazoa > Chordata > Lepidosauria > Squamata > Agamidae > Pogona > Pogona vitticeps. Next base: position 318,881,642 of record NC_135783.1, on the reverse strand, counting down.
ACATCACAGGTCAAGGTGTTTCACACTGCTAGTGGCAGACAATGACTGTCTCTCATCATCATTAACTATAGCTCAATCCTACATGGGACAGAAAGCAGACTGCCTTTATATAAGAATATCTATAGGATTATGTCCATAAAGGTTCACACTGTATATATCACATATGCAGTTATCCCACTCCCACAGCTTGCTACATTTTTACATTTGTATAAAAACTCTACTTATTATTTCTAAGCAGCCAGGTTGCTATTATTGCTGTTGTTCCTCCCATCAGTTATGCAAGTGATTTATACATACAGTGTTATAAATGCATTTCATTGTTATTACCAGGGGGCTTGAAATACACAGAGAAATACTCTCAGGCTCCCTCTAAGGGCTCCTTTTGATATTGTAAGTTGGATGACAACAACCGTGTTTAGAAAAAAGACAAAACCAATGAACCCTTCTCCATACATTGACAAGAGAATGACAAAAAAGCTGGAGGAAAACATGTCAGAATGATGCTAAAACTGTCCTTGAGAAGCAATCTTTGAAATGAACCATGCTCATTCACTACATCTAAGATAACTTAGATTACATGTAAATGTAACTCAGTTACATTTTATACCAAAGAACTAGTGTTTTAAGTACTAGTTGCACTACTTGTTACCTAAGAGTAATTGGCAACAGGTAACTACATTGCTGATTTACTTAAATGCTCTGCAGCTCTGTTCTTCATCCTTTATCTTGCTTCAGTGCTGTAGTGTCAACGAAAAAGGAAAGACCAGGGAGAAGGGAAGTGCAAGTCAGGTGAGTGACCCTCTTGTAATTCCTTAGTTTGCAAAACATTCTAGAATGGGGCTTTCTCTCACCTCAGGGCATTCTATGCACTCCTGGTTTTTTATAGATGATTTTCTCACTGGCAGTGAGAGGTGACATCTCTCTTGCCTGCTGGAGCCTACTGAACCTCAGCATGCTTAACACAAGCAGGATAATGGCCTGTCTGCTTTGCTGGCTCTGTTGGATCCCCACAGGCAAATCTGACACACATGCTGTGGAACTACAGAATAATAGCCCCATTCTGGGGAGAGGTGATAAGGCGTATAAGACTTGTCTTCCAGGCAATTGCTATTTATCTTTCATCACTGGGTACTAGAGGATCTCCTGACAATATGACTTCAAGCTGGGATGCCTGGTGTTGTTAGCCTTCCCAGTTGCCTAGTCCTTCAAAAATACTAGAAGCCTAAGCAGATGTGACAAGGAAAAGCTGCAATTAGATCTTCCTATCATTTTGTTTACTTTAAAGTGGCCGTGGAGAGCTGCTGTACTGCTCACCAACAACAGGGATAAGATACCAGTGCAGTATAGCAATTGGACTGGTATGTGGGTTCAAATCACAACTCAGCCATAGAACTGACTGGATGGTGTCAGGCCAATCAATGTCCTATCTCAAAAGGTGTTTTTTGTTTGTTTGTTTGTTTGTTTGTTTGTGGGGATAGAAGAGGAGAAGGACATTGACACCACCTTGAGTTCATTAGAGAAGACAGGATATAAATGTAAAATAAATGACTTACTTTTATTTAGTCATTTCCATCAGATTTTTAATATGTCTGCTCTGCCATCCACAAATATGCTATTAAATTTACTCATGTACCTCTATCATACCTTTTTTTCCCCTTCAGTGGAGCTAAAAGTATCTGGAAGGTAGTATATTTGCCCTGAGAAAAAGGCTCAGAAGAAGAGACTAAATGAATAGCTAGCCCTACAGTACTGATGGTCTGATCAAAAGCAGAGCTTCTTGCTCCACTGTTGCTTTGAATCTCACACACACACACACACACACACACACACACACACACACACACACACACACACACACACACACACACACACACACACACACACACACACACACACACACACACACCTGGACACTTGCAATGTTGTGTTTCTTTTGGCCCCCTATGAGCCTCACACCTGTGGCAACCCTGCCCTTGATAATTATGGTGAGTTGTGTCCTAGACATTTCTACCATCTGGATGCCTTTCATTCGTTTAATATTTGATCAAGACATTTTGTCACTGGAGCAATGTGATGGATGAGTCTACTATCCAACTGGCAATATAAAAGCCACACAGAAGTCTGCTGTGACTCAGGGTAGGGATTATCTTTAGCACACATATATCTTCTTAAAAACAACAACTAAGTGTAGCAACATGATACAGGCCTTACAGAAATGCAGTTGGGCACAGATAAGTACTGTTCTAGGCTTTTGAACAGCTTCCCAGCTAAACATGTCTGCTTTAATGGTTGCTGGTAAGTTGATTATCCAGGAATGTAGGCTATGACAGAGTCTGGAATAAAGGTGCATGCACTTTGGAATTAAAAAGAATGAGATGTATTTTAATTTTTTTATTTTTTGTACCTTGCTAGCATGAAATAACTTAGCTACTGCAGTGGTTCCCAACCTTGGGTAACCCAGGCATTCTTGGACTGCAATTCCCTGAAGCTTTCACCACCAGCCGAGTTTCTGGGAGTTACAGTCCATGAACATCTGGGTTACCCTAGGTTGGGAGCCTCTGGGCCACTGCAGTTTGCTTTTGGGAAATTGATGCTGCTTTCTAAGCTAGCACTCTCTGGGTTGCCTGCCTCTTCTTCTCCAGCCACATCTATACTGTGTAGCATGAAAATAACAATAATCTTTGAACTGCAGAGCTGGAAAGCACCCTATGGATCATTGAGTCCAGCCGCTGTCAGGGACGCACAGTAGGGAATCAAAATCCCAACCTCTGGCTCTGCAGCTAGAGACCCAAACCACTGAGCTATCCAGCAGTAACTGTGCACTATAAGGAGACATTTCAAATGTATTATAAATTTCCAACCACCCCTCTGCACAAGGAAACAAAGTCTGTAAAACCTGTCTTGAAATGTCCTAATGCTTAAGAAAGTGGGAGACAAAAACAATACATTATGCAAAGTGAAAATTAGCATGTATTTGATTATTTTGCCTAATTTATTCTTCCAAGAGTGACAAAGAAGACCCAGCAAAAGACACATAAGTAGCTCTTCTTTCATCTCTGATTACACTGCTCAGCCACTCTCCCGCTCCCCACCATTCTTTGTAGGAATTTTGCTATTCACATCATTAACAGAAGGAATCTTGCATTTTGGAAAATGAGAAAAGCTGAGAACCTCAGGATGCAGAATGCTAAATTCAAATCCTATTCATTTGGAATGGAAAAGATCATATGGATTCCAGTTCCACTACAGATGTTAATAGGCTCAACAATACTAAGATGATTGTGCTGTGGGGAGAGTCACAATGCTTATTTTCCATGGGCAGTTTCATAATGTTCACATGTACAGGCTTCCAACTATGGAAGATACCATGACAATCTGCCACGGTGCTGGTTGCATGGTCATCGGCACATGCCCTGTTGCACAATCTGCTAAATTACTATGGCAGCTTTTACAGTTGAAGTTCTGTGTATATAAATATTGAACAGGATGCCGGCCTCTATGTTTAAGGTTTGATCAAACTGTCATGGGCTGCAATTTTTTATTTTTTTTTTTTGCATATAAAATTTAATTCCAATCTTTACGGTCTTCCCTTTTTACACCATGTATATTTGAAAACTGAGGATCACACTTGATGCATTTGGTGAGGTGGACTTTAATCCAGATAATGTAAAATGTTTTAGTCATCAAGGGTCACAAGACCTTTTGTTATTATTAAATAAATACCCTACCATGACTACCTTATCCCTGAATTCCAGTTTCTCAATTGCATGAAAGCAAAGAAGGAGCCGGCACCAAAAATCAAGAAAATAAAAGAGAGCCAGTATTTTTAAATAGTACTGGAAATTTGTTAGCAAATTATAATTTGTATGGAACATCGAAGTGCCAAACACATTTGATTTAGTGAGAACCTTCTTCAAGGATACATGACTAAGCGTCTATTGGACTCATTTCAGTCCTGAACAAATGATGCTTATAGTTAACTATTGTGACTGGGGGAGTTACTGTAGGTTATCTTTAAAGTAGTGAACTTAGGGTGTGTACACTTCTAGCTACTTGTGGGACCTGTATATTAAACTTTGCTCTGATGGATGGAAAAAGAGGTTGTAAAAGCTTCTTTTTGGGACTTAAGATCCTAGAATCCCCAAGTCAGCACAGAAAAATGCGTAAGATTCTATTCATACACATAGAAAAGCAGCCTATGAGCTGGGCTAGAAATATTTCCCTAACAGCTTATATTCTATATCTATTTATTTTTAAAATATATGTATTTTTGTATATAGAAGCATTAAATCATGTGGGACCTCACTTGCAATCTTCAGTAGTACAGTACAAGTGTACAATCTCAGTGAAGATCCATTCTAGATGTTTAATAAGGGAGGCATTTTGACTAAAATGGAATGAGAAATAAAAGCAAATATTAAGTAAAGGTAAAGGTTCCCCTTGACATTTTTAGTCCAGTCGTGTCCAACTCTAGGGGGCGGTGTTCATCCCGTTTTCAAGCCACAGAGCCATCGCTTGTCTGAAGACAGTTTCCATTGTCACGTGGCCAGCATGACTAGGGGACGCCGTTTTACCTTCCCACCGAGGTAATACCTATTTATCTACTCGCATTCGCATGCTTTTGAACTGCTAGGTTGGTGAGGAGCTGGGACAAAGCGATGGGAGCTCACTCCGTCGGGTCGATTCGATCTTATGACTGCTGGTCTTCTGACCCTGCAGCACAGGCTTCTGCGGTTTTGCTGCAGCGCCACTACATCCCCGTACCATCCACAAAATCCCAACTACAAAAGTATTTATATCCTGCTGTCGATGACAGATATATTTTGTCGCAAAAGAAAGGAATAGTGATATTAAACACTTTCCAGTACTGTTGCGACTATTTTGGATGGATTTTTAGACAAATAGTCAAAGGCCTGTTTCATTGTTCCTTACATGGATGGACTCGCCATGATTAGAAACGGTCACCTAGCACCTCCCCTCCCCATCACAGCTCTCCATGCATGGAAAGCAGTGCATCTGCAGAGGAGACCATCCTGCTCACGCCTAGGTTTCTGTGCAAGCAAGGACCCCTGTTTTCCAGGATTCTTGCTCAAATGTGGACGTGTACACAAATAGGAACTCTCCTCTGCAACCATGTTGCCTTCCCTGTGGGAAAAAAAATCTATCTGTGGAAGGAACATGAATCAGGCACATGCATTCACATGCCTTCATCGCTCCATCTCAGTACCAGTTAGTTGTTGTTGTTGTTATAGTAGTCTTTTGGGTGGGTGATCTTAAATACCATGATGAAAAGCAGATATGATGACATCACTCAAGTATTGGGGCTAAACTGTAAGGGCAGAGGCATGAGTTGTGGTGTTACAACCTCCTAGAAGGCTATACCTTCTCTTTGTCTGGCTTAGAGCTTTACATATCACACCCTAAACCAAGCTCCCAAAGCTTGGAAAAATGGTCCCTGGAGGGTGCCCGTCCTGTATCTACACCAAATGCCTTCGGCATCTGTGTCATGCTGCTCTAGCTCTCCTCAAACAAGAAAGTGAGCTTAAGAGGGTAAGACCCCTGTGATGACAGCACAGCTGCCACCTCATGTCTTATTCCCAATCCTCTTCCTTTCATTTCTGCTCAAGCTCCAGCGATGTTGTTAAGTTTCATTTCCAGAGACTTGATCTCCTGCCAAGAGCTGTTATGTGCTCCCCAAGCTCCGTCTTTCAAACGCTAAAGAGGCACCATGCAGCTATTAAGCCACAGGAGTCTATCCTCAAGCAAGTGAGCCTGCTATGGGTTGCCCTGGTCTTTCCTATTCATATACGGTAAATTCCCTAGAGACTGGGCTGTTGCAAGCCATAGCAAGACAATGTATTTTTTTCTATGTAAATAGCATATTTATTTTTCTCACATTTTTTTTTGACAGATCAGTTGAAAGAGGTATGCATATTGAACAATCTTCCTTTACTCTAACTTCAGTGCCATGAGTAAGATTAGCTCAAGAAATAGTGACTTGCTATATCCCTGATGTTGGGAAAGAGTGAAGGCAAGAGGAGAAGGGGTTGACAGAGGACGAGATGTTTGGACAGTGTCACTGAAGCTACCAACATGAATTTGACCCAACTCTGGGAGGCAGTGGAAGACAGGAGGGCCTGGCGTGCTCTGGTCCATGGGGCACAAAGAGTCGGGCAAGACTTAACAACTAAATAAAAACAAATATCCATGTTTCCACAAATCCAACATTGGTCCTGTAGAGGTTGCTTACCTCTGTCTACACCCCCTTCTGTCACTACTTTTGGTCCAAAGTGCAGCTGAAAGAAAACACACACCCTCTCACCCCAAACTCCAAGGTAATGTAACAGCAGTTAATGCAAGTTCTGTTTCTAATTCTGCGCCAAAAGCCAGACCATTAAAAGCCTTCTTGTCCCAACCTATTTGGATATATTATTCTATTGCTAAAATTATTCTAGTTTAGTATTGACATTTCCTGCATAATTTTTTTGGTGTAAAAGAGTTGTATAACCCCTCAGGTATAGCAAAGTACTGTATATCTTGACTTGTAAAGGATCTGAGCTCTTGCAGGAAGGTTTGCTTTGATTTAGCAGCTTAGTTTCTGCAAAGTTTAATTTAATTAGCTTTCAAGAGGAGGTATCTTGCAAAGTGCTTGGAAAGCTTTGCTTTATTGCTCATAAAAGTCATATAGGTAAGTGCAACGTAGCAGAAAACGGACAAGAATATCAGTCAGCTCCATTGATAAACCATTATTTGAACCTCAATTAACAACACTTTGCTTGGTGCTACCAGCATCTATCACTTGAAAGTTGCCCAATTTTGCCTGTTGGTAAGACCTTCCCAGTCAATATCCAAAACCCTAGCCTCTCTATCACACTGTGGAGATATTATTTTGGAAACTACCCCACTAATTTGGAGATACTGATCAGGCTATCAATAGTAGCAAACCATTAATTCATTCATGAGATTTCCATACCAGCCGAATTTAGTGAAAGCCACTACTCTGGGCAGTTTACACAAGAATTGTAAAAATATAAAAATTCTAGTCCCACCAAACCATCAACTCCTACCCCACAACAAATAGAATCAAAAACATAACCAGTTCAAAAATCAGCACACCTTATGGTGATCTAGCACATAGATTACAGATCATGAATTAACCTCAGGGAAGTATGTAGTTTAAAGCCTCTCTCTACAGCTCTACCTTCACCAGTTTCCTGGAGATTTGGAAGGAGGGAGCCTGGTTTACCTACAAGGGAAATCCATTCCACAGGGACTGGGCCATCACCAAGAAAACCTGCTTCCTAAAAGACATTCTTGTCACTTCTCTCAGTGTGGTCACCCTCAGTAGTAAGGCCCAGGAGGATCAGGTGAAACAGGTAGCTGTTCCATGGGACTCCTTAAAATACTATTTAATATATACTTAAACCTGAACCTATTGGGGAAGCTACTGAGCTGAAATTAGAAGCAGAGCCATAACTCTTAATTCTGACCCTCAGAGGTCTGCTGCCTTATTGCTTACTCTTCAGGTGATGTCAGATTTGCATGCATGGGAAAAAGTGGAAGAACAGAAGAAACACTACGATCTGAGTGTGTCACTATATTGGTTTTGTGCTAAGCTGGCTGGTTTTGTTTTTCCTTCTGCCTGAAAAGGAATCACGGGAAGTGGTATACTTGTTTAGAACAGCCAGGTTCTCATCCTTCCAGCAACAAGTTTTTTGTGACCTCCACATTTTGGCGGCCTGCATCAAAGCCCTGGTCACCCAGCCTTTGTTATGGCTCTGATTTGGAAAGATAAACTTGCATATTAAATCTGTATAGTGAAGTGGGTTCAAACCTTGGTTCCCCAGATGTTATCAGATTGCAAGTCCCAGAAGCCTTCCCCACTAGCTGTGCTACTCAGGATTTCTGTGCGTTATACTCCAAGAACATCTGGGGACCACTATAATAATGCTTCTGAAAAGCCTGAATAATTTAGATGAATCTTTTTGTGCTTTACATGCAGAGATTGGACACATACTTCATTGCTTAGAAAGTGATCATGCATTATTTTCTTTTAAAAGACTGGCTAGCCCTGTTTCAAGAACACAACTGAATAGAGTTATTACCTTTGAAAAATCCGTTCAATTATTTGCAGCTTCTACAGCATTTTCCTTGCTGGCACTAAATCCCTGAGCTAAGCTGTCGATTCACTTGTTACTTTTTGGCAGGAGTTCAGGTGCCTAATTCAAAATGATTTTTTTTTTTGGTTCAGTTTTGGTTTTTTGCTGCCAATAATACAACGTTAACACATTTGTCATCACGTATTTATCTGTTGCTGTGTTTGTTAGAGGAAGAATGCAGAGCTTGGCACATGTTGGCAATCATACTCTCCCTGTCAAATATCAGGCTTGCCACCTCCCACCACTGCAGGGAAACTGCAGAAGGATAGTGCCACGTCTTGCCCACATCTTTCCTCTCTGTAGAAGCCTTCCTTCTCCCCAAAGAGAACCAACGCAGGGATGGTGGTGTCACCTATAAAGCCTATCAAATAATAACACAGCACATTATGTCGTCTTTAAGATAATGAGATTGAGTTTTTCTCCAGCTTCCTGTGCTCTTCTCAGAGATCTCTCAGCATCAAAGTACAATCAGGGGAGCACTTACATCTTCTCTTTTTATGAGTCACTTTCAGTCATTCTCACAGATTAGAAATGAGGTCCAGTAGAGCAAGGGCTTCTACGTGGCATTGCTTTGTATACTGACAATTTTCCTTCTATATTCTTTATATTAAGAGTGCTTCCATCCTATATTTTGTTCATTTCTTTCCTTCCTGCTGTGCATGCAGTTTGATTTCATTCTAGGGTTCTTTGAGGTCATAACATCTTCCTAGAGATATCAAAACAAGGAAGTGCTTGTATTGATCCTCCATCCTTGAAAAGCTTTAAACTTCAGAGCCAGTCCATCAACAAATGGAAAAAAAATGGTCCAAGGTTGCCTTTATAAACTTTCTTATTGTTCTATCCTTTTTCATTTCCAGGTTGCTATTGAGAGCTATTCTCCTGAAGCAGAGTGTACAAAACAGTAAATTATAATCAAATTTTCAGGCACATATATCCAAAAGCAGTTCTGAATGACAGAAACCAATTATGTCTCCACCACTGAAGAGTTTCTATAGCCAAACTGAACTGTATTGAAGGGGGCATGCACTATTTATGTGGGAGAGAATTCCATAACCCAGGAGCCACCACCAAGGAAGCCAGACAACTTTCTGTGCCAATACCTGATAGGGTTTGCAACCAAATATATGAGTAGGGATTCTGCTGCATAACTTAAGTTTTCAGGCAGATAGATAACATGGTCCCAAATTGTTTAGGATTTCAAAGTCTAGCTGAATTTATCCCCCAGAAATATAGGGACAGCACGAAACTTGAATTTCAATACACAGCCCCGCTTTAGCTAACTGGATTCCTCAAAGGCATCTTCAGTAGATACTAAAAAAACAGGACATGAGCAAGAATCATAATCCACATATGGGACTGTACAACAGTCATACACCAGAAAAACTGCCACATCCCGTTTCATACTCACTGGGATTGTTCCCTGATTATATGAATGGGCATTGTCAAAACAGCCATCAATATTATTTTGTGTTTGGTTGAGATGTGTTTAACTTATGAAAAAAAAAAAGGAGTCCAGTTCTGAGATTACCTCTTGCCTGGTGCCTAGTTGTAAATGGTAGTGACTACAAGGGGGGATATTACAGACCATCTTGACTGCTGACACTGGCATAGTCAATATTCAGGCAGGCCTTTGCTATACAAAGCTTAGCATCTTTTTTCTTGCAGTCGACATGGGCATGATATTGCAAGGAAATATTGGACTATTTCCTGGCATTTTGAATCACATGTACAGAAACAATATCTCATGTTTTTAAACCAAAAGTTATCTGAAGGATTGAATCTATTTTATTTTCATTGTGAATGTCATTCATTGCTACTAAATCCACACATATCTGAAAGCTGTTCTGAATGACATTGCTGTTGGTCTGATATGCTCCATCGGGCTTTGGAAAGGCTGTTTCCACACACCCCAGCTCTAGATAACTACAGTACTTGAATTTTAATCCAACCAGTGAGTGCGGCCCAGAGGAAAGGAGACTGCAGCCACACTGAGGAAAGCCAATGTAGCATTTTATTTTGGACTGAAATGCTGTATGGCTTAGATAATTCTTCTCTTTTTGGCAGTGGATTGCCTTGGACAGCCTCCCTATCTATGCCCCTAGTCCTTTGGAATGCATTTTCAGCAGCTTATCACTAATGTACTGAAAGGATGCTTTTAAGCAAATTAGCAAGCTGTATGTGAGGGCAGATCTTCTAGGTGGGAAATAATCTATTTTCTGGTGTCCTGTGTCTTTGGGGAATGAGATTTTGATGAATACAGAATGTATTTTTGATGACTACAGGACTAGTTTAGTTTTAATTTATGGTAATGCACTTCCAAATTAAAGTGTTTTTTCCGTTTCCACAGTAAGAGATTTTGGATTTTGCAGGTGTATTTTTTTTCTTTTTTGTTGCAAGGTCTTCCCATTGAAGAATGATCTCTGAGCTTTCACAAAACTTTGGCCATTGTTGCTCCTATGTGTTTTATATTTAATTAACCCTGGTAAACCAAATCTTAACGTGAAAATTTAATAACCAGAGCAAGCACAGGCAAGAGAACTGGTACACCACTGTATCTTAGATCACATGCCACATTAAATCTGAGCCCAGACAATTAGCTCTTTCCTGTGGCGCTTGGAGAATCCCAACTACTAAAACTGTCATCAAATCTTATTGCTCTGTATTATACTGACACTTTCCTCTACTGCTGTTAGCCAGGATGTAGCCTCTACTAGTATGTTCTAGAAGCTAGAGACATAGCACTGGCAGACATAAAGCATTCTTGGACTGGTATTATTAGACTCTACCCACAGACACTACACTGTGGACAATGCTTCCTACCCCCAAAGCAAGCAGGCAAGATTATTTTTAAAAAATCTGGGACTTGAACAGGAAAGGACCTGGAAGTTACCCAAATAAGCTATCCAGTATTGTATACATTCAGGTAGTGGTGGCCAGTGAAACTGGTAGCATTGCTGGCAATCTGTATGGGCAGTCAGAAAGATCTGGCATATATTTAGCACTTACTGTCTCGTGTGTTTGTGCCTGAGGCAACAGAAGGGGCTCAAGTACTACTACTTATTTGTAAAATGTTTATTTGTAAGATGTTTATCTTGCCTTTCCTCCAATCAGTTAAAAAGCATATTATAGCTTCTTAAATTCTCTTTATTCCTCCACTTTCTCCTCCAGCAACTATAGGGGGCAAGTCAGGCTGAAAGAGAGGGGGGGAAAGAGTGAAAGGCCTCAGGTAAGCAGGTGAGTTTCATGGATGGGTGAGGACTCTTAACTGGATCTTCCAAATCCTAATCCAACCATCTAACAACTGAAACTCTTGTCTAAGACCTTGGAGAGCTACAAGCAGTCCATATCAACAATACAGAAGAAAGTGGACCAATTCTGACCCAGTATATGGCAGTTTCCTAGCTTCCTATACTTGGTGAAGTCAGCACCCATCAGTCTCTTACAGCAGCAAGAGCCTAGTGTTGCTATTAAGTATTCCTGTTGCTCTCCCCTCCTATTTGTGTCCCCAGCCATGAGCTTAGCTAATGAAGCAGCTGTGTCTGAGACACTTCTGATGCCCTGTTAAATGTGTCACTATATGCTGGAACTCTGTGGGAGTTGTGATAGCATAGGTGGTTTTCCAGATACTGTTGCCTGAGGCTCATAGCTTAGAGGGGCACCACTGCTAGTAGCATTGCCATGGCCCCCTCAACTCTGGTGCCAGCTTTAATCTAGCTTCAGTACTGCTGGCAAATGGTGGATAACTATCCAGAGCACAGAAAGCAACATCAGCCCGTATGATATGATGATCAGGAACTTATTAAGATGACTGGACGGATCAAATCATATTCCAGCTTTTTGCCTTTGCCTGTTTAACAAAGTGCTATGTCTCATTCCAATGAAATTATCTCATGTCCAGTGTTTGAAAGACAGCTCTCTTGGATGTGCTGAGCTGAAAAACTAATGTCCCTTTGTCTTTTTCTGTTTCTCCATTGTACCTAGCACAATGCTGCATATATTCAAGTGATATCTACATGGGTGAAATAAAAGTCCCTCAATCACCCAAAACTTTAATGCAGAAAAAAATTATTATGAATAAGAACAGACTGCCACCTGTGGGCAAGTATGTCTCCTATTATATTCTCTCTTTTTCTCTGCTCAGCCTGAAAGAAATCTTCTTGAATACAAAACAGGAAAAATAATAATAAATGAGTTGAGCAGAAGTCCAGGTTTCTAGGCCATTAAAGGCCATTAAAGGCATCCATTCTATCTTACTGGCCAAGAGTATGGTATTAGAGAAGACATATGTGACATGATATCGCAACTTGATCTGTTTTCAGCATATTGGTCTATGTCAGTGGCTGCCAGCCAGTGTTATTGGACTACAACTCCCAGAAACCCCAGCTAGCACAGCTAGTGCTGAAAGTTTCTGGGAGTTGCAGTCCAAGAACACCAAGTTGGGAACCACTCATCTATATCATACATCGTCACCTTGCCACTATCACTTGGGAAGGGTACACAACTGTATAGTCTGTATAACTGTTGAGATGATGGAAAAGTCAGAATGGTTACAAAAAGTAGTTCACTAAAGGCTATTTCACTTGTTACGGGACAGCATATTCATACAATAAGTCTGTCTGTCTGTCTGTCTGTCTGTCTGTCTGTCTGTTTGTAAATAAATAAATTAATTAATTAATTAATTAATTAATTAATTAATTAATTGTCATTGAACGTATATACAATGACAATCAATGTAGAATTGGCATATCACATTGTTAGGTATACAACAGCACCTGGTTGCATATTGGGGTATCAGTGGTTTAATTCCTTGTGTGTTTTCTGGGAGAAGAGGCAACCTGTGTTGCCTTATGCAAGTCCCACAGCAGCACCAGAAGGAAGGAGTGGTAAACCATTATTGAGTACTTTATACCTAGAAAAACCCTAGAAAGGGACACCGTAAGTCAGAACGGACTTCATGGCACATACAAATGGAAAGCTACACATTGCATAGAAATAGAGCCTTACCCCCTCACTTGGCACATTGATGGAATGGCTTGGAATGTAGAAGTTGTAGGAAGATGGGCGCTTAACTCTTTCTCCTCTGCTACTTCTCCACTCAAAATTCTCTCTAAAGCCAATTTCTCCATAGGCTCAAAAAGCAAAAGAACATTATTATTTTTTTAAACATACGGGGTCAACAAGTTTGGAAAGGTAATTTAGAGTGGAAAAATAGCAGGGAGATCATGGTTCAACAAGACTTTCTTACGTTCCTCCTCTCTCTCACACACGCACAAACCTCATGCTAGAAACTGCCTACTCTTAAAGATGTTTTCTCCTTTTAAAAGAATGAGCCTGTGTTTGCATTTGGTGTGTAGTAAAGCACTCTGGCATCTAGCTATATAAAACAGTCTTAAAAGGTTGAAGGTGGGCTGTCACATAAGAAACTGCTGGTTGCATAGTTCAGTTGGTTGGGTTTGTAGCTGCAAAGCCAGAGTTCAATTCCACACTGTACTTCCAGGGAGAAGACCCAGCCTGTGTAGCCATGGGCAAGATTCATGGTTCCAGGGCAGCCTAAGAAAAAGAAAATCATTTAGTAAATCATTTCTGAATATTCTATAACTAAGACACCCTAGAATTAGCTGCCATAAGTCAGAATTGATCTGACGGCACGAACTTATTACATCAGGAAAGTGGAGAGATAGGTAAGAATAATATTCAGTCCCTGAAGAAATATTGAGGATTCTCTCTATATGGATATACTCTCTATATATTCATTTCACTTATCCCAGAACTGGGACTTAAGACATCTGGAATGATAAGGCTAAAACAAGAATGGGTAGAATAGGTTGATGCTTTAGGATACAACAGATTCAGATTAGGTAGATTGTGATAATAACTAAAAGCATTTGCCTATCAGATAGTTGGGGTTGGGGCTAAGTTAGTAAGCGGATGAGAGTAATTTTGCAAGCACTTCCCTTTTAATTTGGTGTACATCATGATAAATGTCACTGATTTCAGAGAAACTGTCCTAAAAAAAATTGGACCAGAAACCGCCTCTTGAATTTTCTTAGGAGACATTTTGCAGTAAAAGGAATCAAGCATCCTTTGACATCTTAAATAGAACAGTCACTATCATGCATCTGATGTTGCAGGTTCCGGTGCTTAAGAAAGTAAATGCCACAATAAACATCTAAGCTCTATGATGATGCAAGAAATGTTAAATTGTACTTCGTGCAAAACTTGGCATATCTATATTTCCAAAGGAAAGTCTCTGCTTTTCTATTTTATAAATCTTATATAACTAGCAAGGCTACATTACAGTTCCTCTCATCTTGCAAAGTAGCTTACCATTGAAATACATATAGAAATATTATTATAGTTGTATTATGTTGGCAGTTGAAGAAGCGGGCTTGTCTTCTGGTCCCTGGCAGTTTCTGATACAGTTCCAGATTCCAGTTGTCTCCTCCAGAGGAAAGGGGTTGTTGTAATATGGTTGGAGCATTGGACTAGCACTCAGAAGCTCTGGGCTCAAATTTCCACTCAGCCATGAAGACCAGTGGCTGGTCACTGTGACTTCCTGACTGACCTACCTCACAGAGTTTTTGTTGTGAAGATAAAGCAGGGAGGAAGAGAGCCATGTATAACTACTTGAGGTAACTGGAGAAAAGGTAGAATATACAGTAAATGCAACAAATAAATAAAAGATTAACTGATGATTAGATTACAGGACAGAACAACACACACGTTTGCCTTCAGCAGTATGCTCTACCCAGAGTGTACTTCGAAAGGGAATATTCAGATAGCAAGACAGCTCACGCAACAGTGCAATAAGGTAATTTTATACATTAGATTTTATGATGGATGCAAATACATATTACTTCCCTTAGCTTGGCCCACTTGTCTAGGCCGTTTTGGCATTGGAAAGATGAACGAAAATGGCCAACGCTTACTGGAGTTTTGCTGTTACTATGGTCTCTGTGTCAGCAACACATTCTTTAATACGAAACTGCAACACAGAGTTTCCTGGAGACATCCAAGATCCAAGCATTGGCATCAGCTCGATTTGATCCTCACTAGACGTTCTAGCCTTCCTAGTGTTACGATCACACGCAGCTACCAGAGTGCTGATTGCGATACTGATCATTCCCTGGTGTGTAGTAGAGTAAAACTGCGAACAAAGAAATTGTATCACATGAAAAAGGAAGGAAGACCACGTATTGACATCAACAAGACTCGCGATCAAAGAAAAGTGAAGGAATTTGCCCAAGCACTCGAGGAAACCCTTCCAGGTCCAGCTAATGTAAATGCACCTGAACGATGGGAACACTTCAAGAACACTGTCTACAACACCGCCTTGTCCACCTTCGGCAAGAAGACCAGAAAGATGGCTGACTGGTTCGAAGCCCATTCGGAGGAGTTAATGCCAGCCATTGAGGATAAGAGAAGAGCTCTAGCAGCATACAAAGCCTGTCCTAGCGAGTACAACCTGCAAGCTCTTCGAGCCGCTCGTAGCCAAGTCCAACAGGCTGCCAGGAGATGCTCCAATGACTACTGGCTTCAGCTTTCCTCTCAAATACAGATAGCAGCGGACACAGGTAACATCAAAGGAATGTATGATGGTATCAAGCAGGCCTTAGGTCCATTACAGAAGAAATCTGCTCCCTTGAAGTCTACTACAGGTGTGATCATCCAGGACCGAGCACAGCAGATGGAACGCTGGGTGCAGCACTACTCCGAGCTATATTCCAGAAAGAATGTAGTAACCGAAGAAGCATTAAATAACATTGAGTGCCTGCCTGTCTTGGAAGAGCTGGACAGTGAACCAACCCTAGCAGAAATAAATGCGGCCTTGGATTCCCTCACCTCTGGCAAGGCACCTGGAAGGGACAACATCCCTGTTGAAGTGCTGAAATGCGGTAAGGAGATCATCATCACCGAACTGTATGAAATCTTTTGTCTCTGCTGGAGGGAAGGTGGAGTACCACAGGACATGAAGGATGCAAACATTGTCACGTTGTACAAGAACAAAGGTGACAGGGGTGACTGCAATAACTACCGTGGTATCTCTCTTCTTAGCGTTGTAGGGAAGCTGCTTGCCCGTGTTGTGCTGAAGAGGCTCCAGGTGCTTGCAGACAGAGTCTATCCGGAATCACAGTGTGGATTTCGAGCAAATAGATCCACCACTGACATGGTATTCTCCCTCCGACAGTTGCAGGAGAAATGCAGGGAACAACAACAGCCACTCTTAGTGGCCTTCATAGACCTTACAAAAGCATTTGACTTGGTTAGCAGGGATGGCCTTTTCAAAATACTTCCCAAGATTGGATGTCCACCTCGTCTCCTTAACATCATCAGGTCCTTCCACGATGGAATGAAAGGCACTGTAGTTTTTGACGGCTCAACATCAGATCCCTTTGACATCCGAAGCGGAGTGAAACAGGGCTGTGTCCTCGCACCAACACTTTTTGGGATCTTTTTTGCTGTCATGCTGAAGCATGCCTTTGGAAC
The DNA here is from genome assembly GCF_051106095.1 of Pogona vitticeps. Classification (NCBI taxonomy): domain Eukaryota; kingdom Metazoa; phylum Chordata; class Lepidosauria; order Squamata; family Agamidae; genus Pogona; species Pogona vitticeps. The sequence goes on along the minus strand of NC_135783.1, from coordinate 318,864,996 downwards.
TGCAACAGAAGGTGTCTATCTCCGGACTAGATCAGATGGAAAGCTCTTTAATCTCTCTAGATTGAGAGCAAAGACCAAAGTCCAGCTGAAATGCATGAGGGACTTCCTCTTTGCAGACGATGCAGCCATTGTTGCCCACTCTGCTGAAGACCTCCAACAACTCATGAACCGTTTCAGCAAGGCCTGCCAAGACTTTGGACTAACAATCAGCCTGAAGTAAACACAAGTCATGGGCCAGGGTGTGGACTCACCTCCCTCTATTACCATCTCCACACAAGAATTGGAGGTTGTTCACGACTTTATGTACCTTGGCTCAACCATCTCTGACACCCTCTCTCTAGATGTCGAGCTGGATAAACGCATTGGGAAAGCAGCCACCATGTTCTCTAGACTCACAAAGAGAGTATGGCTCAATAAGAAACTGACAACACATACCAAGATCCAGGTCTATAGAGCCTGTGTCCTGAGCACACTCCTGTACTGCAGCGAGTCCTGGACCCTTTGTGCCCGGCAGGAGAGGAAGCTGAACACCTTCCATATGCGTTGCCTACGACGGATTTTTGGTATCACCTGGCAGGACAGAGTTCCAAATAGAGTAGTCCTAGAATGAGCTGGAATTTTCAGCATGCATACATTACTGAAACAGCGACGTCTACGCTGGCTTGGGCACATTGTGAGAATGGCTGATGGTCGGATTCCAAAGGATCTCCTATATGGAGAATTAGTGCAGGGAAATCGCCCCAGAGGGAGACCACAGCTGCGATACAAGGATATCTGCAAGCGGGATCTGAAGGCCTTAGGAATAGACCTCAACAGATGGGAAACTCTGACATCTGATCGTTCAGCCTGGAGGCAGGCAGTGCATCACGGCCTCTCCCAATTTGAAGAGACCCTTGTCCAGCAGGCTGAGGCAAAGAGGAAGTCACAAAGGAAGCAAAACCAGGGAGCTGGACAGGGGACAGATTGGATTTGTCTCCAGTGTGGAAGGGATTGTCACTCTCGAATTGGCCTCCTCAGCCACACTAGACGCTGTTCCAAGTCCTCCATACAGAGCACGATACCATAGTCTTTCGAGACTGAAGGATGCCTACATAGCTGAAAAAAATAGACAGGCATTACATTTGGGAGTTTTCCTGTTCATCTTGATGAGTAGAATGAATAGGGCTAGACATCTGCCCTAAAGGGCACCACAGAGCCCAAGAGTGGCTTATCATAGTTGTGCTACACCAGAGAGATGAGAAGAAAGTGATACTAGATCTCTAGCTTCAGGATCTCTTGTATGCTGCTTGTTGTTTTGGACTATGCCACCCACCTTAATCATGCTTGTTGCTAGCCTGCAACTAACTGCTGCCAGTTATTGCTTTGGATTAAAATCAGTCGGCACAAAGATCATGCAGCTTCCAGGCATTTGGAACGAAATAGCAAATGAAGGGGACTGAGAGGGTGACAGGGAGATGTTTTCTCTCTTTCCCTGTAGAACTTGGAGTCATCCCATGCAGCTAATTTGGAACAGACTGAGGGAAAGACAAGAGCAAGTGCTTATTTGCAACATGCAATCAACTTATGGAACTTACAGTACTCACCAAAGTTGTGCTGACATTGAGAGCAGGTACCTGAGATGGCTTTAAGGGTCAAGCTATGAGTTCATATTGAGAGAGAGTGCTCTCTTAAGTAATATGAAGGATTTGTTTGTCCAACCATGTGCTTTTCACCTCCTTCATATCCTGTATTCCAGTATACTCTGTTTTATGATTCACCATTGGAAGCGAAACATGAGCTTAATTTGCAAGTCTGATTACAGAGTTAAATATATTGGAAATAAAGTATGCTAATTGCAAAGGATACAGAATCATTGTAACATCAAATTCAACCCATAAAAAGAATTACATTGAATTTAGGTAGGATAGGCTGAACAGTTCCCAAAAGATAACACTATAACAGACTAGTGGTTAGAGCAAAGTGAGCAATTTTGATGAGTCTAAGGGCCAATTTCTGGCTCCACCACAGAACTGCTTCCTGGTACAGCTCACATCTTTCTACATTCTGCTAAGACTTCATGGTTCTGCAGCATTTAGAGATCTACATCACGCTTCTTTACTAGAAAAAGAAACAATAAGAAAATTGTGCCTTGTTTTAAAGGAAAATTATGCTCCCTGGAAGCTTGTCAGAATGCAATTCTACTCTAAAACATGCTGGCCATTGTCTCAGAATGAAAATGTAGAGATTTTGCTAGTGTGACGCCAATGGCCTTCCCTCCAGTTAATATTTGATTCTTTCCTTTTCTCTTTTCTTTATTGGTTTATTTTTTTATTTTCTCTTCTCCATCTTGAAGTACTGTTATTTGATGTAATAATTTCTTTTTTGTTATATTTATTTGTTGTTCCATGTGTTTGTAAGCCACCTAGAGTGGTCACATGACCAGATAGGTGAGATATAAATAGAATAAATAAATAAAATAAGGTAACTCTTTCCCTCATTCTACCTTTGTCCATCATTCTCCAAAGGTTGGTGCTGGACTATGATTGGCAGTTTGGAGAAGGAAAAGGGAAAGCCTTCCAATTTTAACTTTTGGTGTATCTGGGGAACCCTCTGGATCCCTTCTTCCTTTAGGACAGAATAGAAACACATCACATTTATGGTTGCTGCGGGTTTTTCGGGCTCTTTGACCGTATTCTGAACATGGCCAAAGAGCCCGAAAAACCCGCAGCAACCAGCAGATCCCGGCTGTGAAAGCCTTCAAGAATACATCAAACCTAAATAGAGTCAGATCACTGATTTAGCACTCTAGCCTCTCTGACCTGGCATTTGCTTTCTAGGGCCTGAAAGTTATTTCTTATTACCTGCTATCTTTTCAAAGGAAGTGTCAGGAATTGGGATCAATCTATAGATAAGGTATGTGCTCCTTCCCACTCAGTTTCCTGAAAATGCTTCCACATTCATTTGGCACCATCTTAAATCAAGATGTTTCTGGTGAACCCATGTGGAGGGACACTTATGCCTGTTAATCCCTGTTATTGCTCCAAGCACCTTCTAACAAAGGAGGCACACATACTGCCCCTAAGGACAGAAGCTCAGATTTAGCTATTGGTGAATCTCTCCCCAATGAAACTGATTCAGTCCTTTCTGAAACAGATGCTGCTGGTATGAGCACAACTATCTGGGAACCTCACAGAGATATCACAATGTTGGAGACAGAATACACTACTGGCAGATGAATCTTGGTTTGATCCAACAAGGCACTCCTCTGTTCTTACATTTCAAATATAATAGCCCAGCCTTTCCTCTGTGTGGAAATTCCCTTAGGCACTGTTTTTCTTTCACAGAGTCTCTCTCCTTAGTAAGGAAAAAAATTCAATTGATCAGTACAATCAGAGAGAATAAAGTATTTTTACACAGCCTTTTTTAAAAAAAAAATAAAACTAAAGAGTATGGGGGAAACATTAGTTTTCCTGGCAGTGAAATTCTACAGGGTGGGTGAGTTATCTATCCCCACTTACTCAGCTTTAGTTGCTGACCTACAGCACATCATTTGGGGGGGATTTAAGAGGAATGCTTAGCAAACCCACAGCTGCCCCAGAGGAATCCAGTTAGTCAAAGAAAGAAAGAAAGAATCTCCATCTCCAGATGTTGAATCTCTTCAACATCTACCCTCCTTTCTCCCTCCCCCCATTCCTGATGGAATCTTTCTTGGGATGTGGGAGAAGAAAGTCTTGAAAGCTGCCTGTAGTTTGGCTGTCAGTTCACTGGGGAAAAGACTGACTAGCAACCATATTCTTTATTTAAAGAATAGTATTATATATTGATTTACCATTATGGCAGTGCATCTATTAAAGATTTTTGTGCAGCCCAATCTTCCACACGTTTACTTGGGGGAGGGAGGAAGGCTCAATAGTACTTACTTGAAAATGATTTCCACTGCAGTTTTCAGGATACTTATATATTTATAAACATCTACTGAGAAATCCATCACATTTTATTTTACTAAATTTGTCTTTAATACAATATTCTTAGAATCTTAGAACTGCAGAGCTGGAAGGGAACCCTATAGATCATCAAGTCTAGATCCTGCCAAGGAGACACAGTCGGGAATCAAATTCCCAGCCTTTGGTTCTGCAACTAGATACTGTATCTAAACCACTGAGCTATCCAACAGTTCCCTTGAGGGAAGCCAGCTGTGAGTAAATGCATGCCAGTTAATAAACAAAAAACATTTTCACTTTGGGCAGCACAAATTCACACAGCCTCCCTCATCAATCTTAAACATCTTCCCATCTACTGCCATAAATCGACCAAAGATCACTGCCTATTTAAAACTTAATTTGTCTTGAATAAACAAATATATGCCATAAATGATTCAGAAAATGTGCAGATTGAACCATTTTATAGCTCCATGCCCACGCTTCATTTCCTGGGAGTAAAATTCCCATCACTGGGTTATTTGGGAGAGTAAACCTATAATGCTCATATAAAACTGGGCTGCTGAAATATCTTCTAGCTATCTAAGAAAAACAAAACACAAAACGGGTTTTAAAAAAAGAGGAGACAAATGATCTTAATCATCCAAAACAAATCTTACACCTTCTCTCTGCTACTATGGGGTTGGTGTTGATCTGTGAAGACCGATACTGCTCTCGGGTCCCGGGGGATGGGCAGGATCATTGAGGGGAAACGCAAAGACTCTAACCCGCCTGGCGTGGGTGTGGGTAGGCAGGAGGACTCGAAGGGAACCCACGCCCGCGTTCAGCTGCGCGGTTCGCCACTGTGGAAGGGAGAGAGCGAACGAGAGAGCAGCGAGGACCTCTCGTCTCGCCCTCAGGCGTCGAGTAGCTTTGCTGCAGCTGGAGGGCTGTGCGTAAAAGCGCATCTTCGTCAGTGGTCTCTCCCTCTCTCTGTATGTGTGTCTCTCTTTTCTGCCTCATTCAGGCACATCTTCAGCTCTGGCTCCGCCTGTGCGGCCGCGCTCTCTCTCGGGGTCGTCTCTGCCTCACGCTCTGTCCGCCTCTTGGCTACTGAAGAGCTCTCTCTTCCTCTCTTCTCTCTCTCTCTCTCTTTCTCCCGCGCTGACCAGGTGGGAAGAGGCGCGAAGACCGACGGTGCCCACCCCGGGATCATGCCTGTGCCCGGCTTCCTACCGCCTGCTTCTTGGCTCCAGCTCGGCGGGTGAGGCCACCTCTTCAGTTCAGGTAAGGCTTCGGGGACCGACCTCTCGCCTCCCTGGTCGTTTCCGTGGTCCTTTCCCGGCTGCGCTCGGGTGCCGTCGAGGCGCGGAGGGACCCTCAAAGTTTCGCTCGTCCCGCCGCCGTCCCAAAGGATCGCGGACAGTGGGGTAGGCGGATGGTGGAAGAGGGGGTTGGGAGGGGGAAGAAGGAGATCTGAAACGGGGAGTCAGCCTGGAGGATCGCCGGGGGGGGGGGGGAGCGGGGCTGAGACGGCGCCTTTCCGTGAAGTTGGAGGGTGTTTGGGTCTTTACCGGCAGCCTCACCGAGGAATGAGGAAGGCAGGCTCAGTGCCCCCCCCGGATGATGGGCGGACGGTCTGTGCGTCGGCCGAGTTTAAAAGGCCGAGCGGGTGGGCTCCTGGCCCCCTGGCCTCCGGGAGAGGAGCGGTGTCAGTCAGGGCTCAGGCGGGAACTGGCGCCTGGGTATTCCCCAGAGCAGCCGGCCTGTCCTCAAACGCCTTTTCCTGGACGGTGGCTACGGACGGTATAAAAAGACCCGCTCAGTTTCTGGAGCCCAAGGCGGACTACACCTGTCGCTGGGAGTCTCCTCCAGACGGGAGAGCTAGTTTGGCCTCGGGCAAAAACCGAAAAATACGTACAGGCCCCTCCCTAGTAGGGTTCTCTCTGTTCAAAGTTCCTCGGAGTTCCGTGGTGGTAACTCCCGGGTCAGTCTGCCCCGGTTTGCAGCCGGACAAACCACCCCCAGCAGTGTTTACTGGGAATTAAGCGCCACTTTTGTCTATACAGTAGTCCTTTCTTCCAAGCAAGTGTACCAAGGAAGAGAAACTTAAAGTTGGGGACCCAGTAGATCCCAGTAAGACGAGGGCAGAGACTGGTTGTTGCTAACCTCCCACACTTACATTTCTTGAGAGAAGGACCAGTAACCTCCCCATCCACCCAAAGAGGAAACATAACTAGTTTTCTATTGAATGGTTCCCTTGGGCAGATCCATTGCCAGTCGTTTCTGGGTGCTTTAAGGAGCTTGGTTCATTTTTGCCTTTACAAGACCAGAGTGAGGAGAACAGACTATTAAGGTTTTATCCCTTGTGGATTGTATTTTGGCACACTTGGAGACTTGAACCCACTGTTTCATATTCCAGACCAAATATTGTGTCAGTTCACTAAGCGGTAAATTGGATAGCACATGATTGATGCCTGAGATTTGTTGGAGCCGAAGACTTCAGTTATCACTTAGATACAGCTGCCACTAGGAAGTGCATACATGCCACCTAAAACTACAGTAGCTCCCTTTTGTTACAACAGCTAAGAATGAAACATAACGGGCAAAGGAACCCTCTATAAGCATCGAGGCCTGGGGGGCCGGGATTGAGAGGTAGCGAGAGACAATTACTTGCAGCTCCAGCATTGACTAAGATGAGTGTGTTCATGCAAGTAAGATTTCACAAAAGATGCCAGGATAGTCCCACTCTCATCCATACTCCTGATCACTCCTTGGGATCAGGAGGATCCATTGAATGTTGATGGCAGAAACTAGCAGGCATATTTTAATGCTTACATTCTATGTGTGTTTCATAGTGTGCATCTGAAGATTATGACCATATCAGAAGTCTTTTAAGGGTTTAAATTGCCCTTTCCCCTTAAATTGTATTGCAATATGAATATAAAATTAACATTATCTAGAATGTATACTTGGGTATTATTATTTTTGAAAAAAAATCTCTGCTCTGCTTTCTGGATGACACAAGCAACAGTCACCTATGCACAGTTATGCACACAAACAAGGTGAGAGTGTACCAAGATGTTTAGTACTACGCATGAAAATGCCTTATGTTGTGCCACCTGATTGCTTTTCCACACATTCATTTTTACCCTGTTTTAGCCCCAGCCAGTTCTGTAAAGACCAGCATCTCCTGCACCTCTTCCCTGAGATGATGTGAATCATAAATTCTGATATTGTGGGCTTGGGGCTACTTCATATTCGTGTTCCTTCTTTTCCAGATTGACTAGTTTTACTCAGGTAGTTGCTGTCTTTCTCCACATTATCCTGTATACTGCACTTGGTTGAAGAGTGTTAAATGGAGCAATGCAGATTTTTAAAAAAATCTTAGATAGGATTACTACAAAGAGGTAAATGTAGTTTTCTATATCTTTATGGTAACTCACCTGTAAAGGGTCATAACCCATTGCAACAGTTGCCCAAGCTGTGAATAAATTTAGAGACCAGTGTGGGTTGTAACCAAATGAGAAATGGAGAAATGGAGGTGTGTGGTCACAAACTCCTGCCCCATCTTCTGGAGGTCCAGCCATTTCAGGATGGAGATGTAGAGGCAGGAGGAGTGTTGAAAGTGGGAGGGGAGGGGCAGCTCAAGATGTTCTGCTCCCTGAGGAACCACAGAATATATCACCTTAACCTTTTTTTTAAAAAATCAGGATGCACAGAAGCCAAGCTTACTAAATTACTTTGACACTGAGACAGGGAATCTCACAAGCACTTCTTTACATCGCTGATTGTACAAAATCAATTAATCATAGAATCATAGAACTCTGGAATTTTAATGCTGGAAGGGACTCCAAGGGCATATCTGGATGAATCACCTGCCAGCAGAGCAGTCCCCAAACTAACGCATCCACAAGAAATGGTCACCCAATCTATGTCTCAAAATCTTTGAAGGAGAATCCACCACTTGCCGTGATAGTTCACTCCAGTGTCAAATCACTATTACCATTTGGCAGTATAACCAGAATCTCTTTTCTTGTTATCTCTTTTTTTCTGGTTCAGTTCCTACGCTGAAAACAAGCCCTTTTTACCTCTCCTGTGTGACAACCCTTCTGATATTTGAAGATAGCTGTTATATCATTTCTCAGCCTTCACTTCTCTTCTCCAAGCTAAACATGTCCAGTTTTATTCATCCATTACTAACAATATCTAACAATTTCCTGCCTTTCCATGACACACCAAAAATCAGCGGCTTGAGGCAGCTGTCCTCACTCTGTGTAATGGCTGGGCAAGCTGTGATGGGAGAAGAAGTAGTATCAGTTGTCATAGAAGCTGGATAGGTGGTAACATGGCACTGGCAGATGACACAGATGTCAAATGGATGAGGGAGAGACAATACAGGAAAAACACATGGGTGTAGTTCTACCTCATATTCAGTGAAAATTCTAAGGTGTAAGGTTGGGATTACCTTGTAAATTCAGAAAAGACATGCAACAAGCTAAGTAAAGAAGGGCATTTCTATGTGGCACTTGACTGCATAGAGAAAAATGGTCCATTATCATCCTGCATGATATATATATATTTTGACATGCCTCCCCATATCAGGCAGCTGCTGTGTGCACTGCCAGCCTTGTCTGTAACTTAATGATATAAAGTCTCGTGCCATGCTTCATATAGGATTACATGCACACAAAAACATGTAGAAAGAAAACACACACATTCAACGACTTCTAAGGGCTGAACCTGGAAAATTACAGAGGAAGCTGTGTTCCAGTGGACACCAAAAACTGACAAGTTACTGGAAGTGGTTGGGATGTGGGATGTGGAGGGATGTGTAACTTGTTCCTCATCCTAGTATGCTCCAGCCCAGCACTCCAGTCACCTTGAAGCCTCTCCTGTATCCTGTCTGGTTAAGTTCCAAATGTAGGCTTGAAACTACAAATTCCTGTTTTAATCTTCTCATGGGGAGTACAGTGTGGCTTACTGGTTTGAATGAGTCTTTGGTGTTGCTTTGTTTACGATTTTTTAGTATGGTATTTGTTTGATCCTTTTAAGTATTTGTATACTTACTGTTTTTAGCTTTAAATGTTTTATTTTAAGCTCCCTTGGGTCCTTTTTAAGGAGAAAAATGAAGTAAAAATATTTTAAATGAATAAATAAATAAATTAGAAATATATTTGGAGTGGAAAACTTGAGAAGATGGAAGTGGGTTAAACAGTAAATAGGGAAGGATGAAATGATTGTGTTAAAGATAATTTGCATGTTGTTTTTAATTCATCCTTCAGAAGCTCAGCAGTAACTATTCCTTCATTCCTGCACTAACCATTTTCTAAAATTACACTGCTCTGAAAACTTGCATTTAATTTTCTCTTCCACTCTGTTTCAACCCTTCTTGCTACTAATGGTTCTTCCTTCTGCAGTGTATCTTTTGAGTATTTTAGAAATTATTTCCCTAGAGAGATGTATAACAAGCACTTTTACAAGGCAGATTTCTGATTGTCACATTTTGCTTTATTCCCTGGACTTAAAAAAATTAAGATCAAGGCATCTCTCTCTGAAGGTTTCAGATCTGAGACATATAAAAGTTATACTGGGTCAGTGCTGGTTGCAAGGTTCTCTGTGTAGACTGGATGCCTACAGTCAAACTTCATTCAAAAAAACACCCTCCTACATTCTGTGGTTTAGGGGAGAATCTGCACCTGTACATATATTTACTTGGCATTTTCCCCTTTAGGAACCACATTTTCAACCACCAAAGTGCAAAATATAGGGAGAGGCAAAATGGAGAGGAACACCTGGAAAATAAACAGCTGTGGAAGAGTAACAGGGAGTGTATGTAGCAAGCAGAGTTTGGGAAAATAACATTTTAGGACTACAACTCCTAGAATTCCCTAGGCATTGTGACCAACTACCTCTGGAAGGTATATTTCCAGAAAAGAACATACCCAGGCCAACACTCAGCCAACATTGAGGCCCCAACCATTATGAGCCATACTCAAACATCTTTAAGCCCACCAGACATTGTCCCCATGCCTTCTTTCTATTCTGTCAGTAATAATTCAAAAACATGAGAACAGAGGGCACTTGGACAGTCAAGGCAACAGATCCTCAGAGGCATCATGGGTCTTTCTTGCTGAATTTTCCTGACCGATCCCCTCTTCTGAACAACTCCATCAAATACCCTGTGTGGCAGAGGATGCTATCCTGTTGCCAGTACTGAAGTAAGACTTAGCTGCAATTCGTTTCAGCTTCTGCACTTGAAATGGGGGACGGGGGGAGAAGGCATGCCATCTTGCCTTTGCCTTGGGTAGCAAAATGTCTTAGTCTGTGTACGTCCCAGACTGTGTATGTCACCTTCCATTTGCTACCTGCCTTTGTTATCTCACTGCTTGTTCCACTTTTTTTCTTGCCACAGAAAATCTACTGTGAAGGGAAAGACAGAACAGTTGTACAGTATCTTTTGATGGGTATTCAGTGGTAATAAATCATAGTCTTTTGATCTGATACCCAAAATCCAAAACAGCCATCTGTATTTTTCACATGCCCATCATAGATGCTGATGTGGATGGTAGATGTGCAGTTCCAGAAGAATGTAAGGTGCTCTTTGGCAGTTTTTCAGATGCTTTTCTACAATGCAAAATTTAAAAAAAATAAATTCATCTCAGAAACAAATACTTTAAAAAGTTCCCTCTTGGGGCTCAGCTCTCAGAAACTCCCAGTTGGCATGGGCGTCTGCTTTTCTGAGGCAGTTCCTCCATATGTGTTGATTTCTTCTTCCATTGCTTCTTCCATCTCAGAAGCAACAAAGCAGAGAAGAAAACTTTGTATACAGAACATCTGAGATTCAGTCACTGGCATTTCCAGTTAAAGAACCTAGTGGCAGGTGGCAGAGAAAAGACTCTGCCAGTCAGAGCACAAGGCAGACGAGTCCTACCACAGGCTGAAAATGACAGGTATCATGAGAGGGAATGAAGTGCTGATAATTAAGACATACTATTATTGCATTTTTATTATGAGGGATTGCGAGGGGATGTTTGCTGGATTTTCTGCTTTGGGGTACTACTACTAATATGGTTAGATTTAGCATTGCTTGTCACTTTACGTTGGGGCTATGACTATCAAGTTACCATTGGGACTGCCAATGTCATATTAAATATTAATACTGTCATATTAACTAAGGGGACAGTATTTTCCCCCTTATACTTTGGGATTGGCTATTAAGTATTTTGACTTGAAGGGAAAAGGCACCAGCTGCTGCTTTACTTCAGGCAGGAAAATACATAGAGATTGTTCTAATCCACGGGTAGATAAATAGTATGCCATAATATAATTTCCTATGATTCAAGAGGTTGTGCTACTCCATGTGAGGATCAATACACACATCTGAATATTCATAACTAGATGACAGCAACACTCAACAGTGGCTTCTATTGGTGAAAATGAATTAGCTCTCACCACAGATCAAACACTACAGGTAGCATTATTCATATCACCTCAGATACAGTTCTGTTAATGGAGTCTGTTCACACATACAACAATGAGTCATTGGATGATGGAAAATTGAGTAATGTGCCTACAAGTATATACTGGCCCTAAATCTAAAGATACAACATTCTGGTATCTTTAGATTTTAAGTCTTAGGCCACCTGTGGTTGGAGCACTGGGGTATCTGTTCTGAAAAAATCAGATTGAGGAGCTATTCACTCTCCAGTCCACAAATTTCCCTTGCATCAAAGGCTAATGAGAAAGGGGAATCCAAGGATTCTGTGAGTGCTAGCATTAGAATGAGGCTACATTGTTCTGAATTGGGTTGAGCTTTAACATCCATTGGGGTACAAAAGTAGGCAAATTATGGCCCTCTACATGTTCATGTGCAACTCCCAGCATTTCTCACCATTGGCTATGGTGGTAGTTACTGATGGAGTTGTGGTCCAATGACATCTGGATAGCCACATGCTGCCTGATCCGCCTCTATGAGAAAGGGCTAGAGAGCACCTTAAGGATCATCCAGTCCCCATCAATACAGGACATCAATTACTACAACATCCTTGATTCGAGGTCATCAAACTCTACTTAAAAACCTTAACCCTTTTTGAGGGAGGGTGTTCCACTGTTAAACAGCTCATACCAGGAAATACCTCTCAATATTTCGTCTGAATCAGTGGTTCCCAACCTTGAGTCCCCAGATGTTCTTGGGCCACAACTCCCAGAAATCCTAACCAGCACAGCTAGTGGTGAAGGCTTTGGGGAGTCTTATTACAGGAATACCTGAGGACCTAAGGATGAGAAGCACTCTCTTCTTGTCGTTTGAACCAATTGATGTATGTCAGTTTGCACAATTGGTTTGGATAAGCAGTTCTCCTTGATTTTACACACAAGGATGCGTGCACACACACATACACATTTTCAAAAGGAACTTTTCCAAATAATGCCTGTGTTTTTATTTCCACAAATGCAAAAGTAGAGGTGAGTTTTCTTGTTTATTTGTGTTTGATCAGAGGATTTTGAGTTTAGTTACTCACTTCTGTATATTTATCTAATGTATGGAGTCTTGCTAATGTGTTATTATTTTAATTGCACTCAAGAGTTCCACTTAAGACTCCTATCAGCTATGGAAATAAGCCATAAATGCATTCCCTCATATTACGCAGGTACCCCGTTTTTCTTTTAAACAGCCCTATCTTGAGGTGATTAGTCCTATTACCTGAATTATCCAGTCTAGAGTATTTGGGAGTACTGCTAGATTTTTACACAGTTACGATAATCAAGTGTGCTTTGGTGTTTCTACCAAAAAGCTGTATAATTTGTTGCTGTTACATGTCATCATCTGAGTTGTGGTGACCCTGTGATAATGGCCCCCAAAATGTCCTATCATAAATAGCCCTGTTTTCATCTTGCACATCAAGGCTATAGCTTCCTTTATTCAGCACCATATATATTCTCTTTAGGTCACCCCACATTTGGTATCTGTCTAGTAGTTAATGGAGAAACAAATGATGCTGTGGTTGAGTTGTTCTTTGTCTTTGCATACTACTGAAGCAGTTGAACATCCATGAGTTTTGTTTCATTTTTAACCATTCCATTCATTAATTGAATAAAATGGAATTCTACACCATTTCAAATGCTTCTTCTGTTGGCATTAGTAAGTTTGGGAAAAGATTGGATGCATGTATATTTCTCTGTCTTCACTGAGGTTTGAAGCTACAGTACTGTACTTCTGATTTACTACCATTTCTGAATCTCATTAGAGCCCCCTGTTCCAATTCCCAAACTTCCAATGAAGACACTACATCAGACCAACCTAGATACCTCCCACACCTCAATTCCACTTGCTTATTTACAGTTTCTGTCAGATTTTTCAGTGGTTGTCCCTGTGCCAGGACCATAACTGTGCCTAAACAAATGTGTTTTTCAAGTAAGATTGCATGAGATGGCAGAATTTCAAATCTCTTAAGTTTTTTTTATCACTTAATATTTTTTCAACACCTAAGACTTGGTGGGCACTTCACAGAAATGAGTAAAACCCCTCATTCTGGGAATTTCCATCTTCCATCACAGAAGCAACAAGGCAGAGAAGAAAATAAGCCAGAAGATGTTGGAACTGAGGGGAGTGAGAGGAAAAACAAAGATGCTAGTAATAGAGTCAAACAGTTATTCAGTGCAGGCTGGTCACAGCGTGATGGTTCCATTAAGGAAAAAACAAATCCTGATCTGCCATTGCTTGCCATCCCCACTCCTTTCATCAAGCTGCCAGTGTCTGGCAAGATTGCATTCACCTCTTTGTCACCATGCATTCGGCAGTACATCTCATGCACTAGTTGCTAGTATGTATTGGCACATCTTAGAACTGGAAAGAGCATTCAGAAAAACGTCTTGTGTACTGGAGCCATTTCTTAGCATCTGCCATTTCTTGCAACTAGAGATGAATAGGAAACAGAGAAGCAAATATTTGATGGGAGAACTTTGCATCTTATCCATATTTATTTTCCATTGTTCCCAGTACCACATTTTGGTAATGTTATGTGCTGTCAAATCAGAACCAACTGATAGTGATTCTAATAGAGTTTTAAAGGCAAATGTGATATTTAGGGAGTGGTTTTACCAGTTCTACACCCCCAGTGAGGTTCCATGGCTGAGTAGGAATTCAAACCCTGCCCTCCTTAATCCATCACTCTATCCATTACACCACAATGTGTACATGATTTGGTATGGATACTGGTTATGTCTGCTCAGGATTTAGTAACAAGGAAGCTTTCCACCTGCAAAGAAACCAAATTGTCCCAAAACAGCCTTATTGGAATGTAACAGATGCTGTTATGTGTTCAGAAGGCTTCCCCATTACTGTACACTAGAAAGACTTTTCAGCCATTGTAGCTAACCTACGTCTTTCCGTCCTTACAATAATCTATAGTTTTAGGACACAAAGAAGCTGTTTGTTCACAGTGCTACACGGAATCAGGCAGCATGGCTTCCTTTACAATATGTGTTATTAGATTTTTTTTTAAAAAAAAAAGATAAATGAGAATCTATCATGTTTTTAACCCTCATCAGTGTTCAGTTTCCAGTGTTTCATAGATGAAAATAGTGAAACACTTGTGTAGATCTCTTGTTATCTTATCAATGTTCATGATCTCCTTTCTTTCCAATTTCAGTTGCCATTTCATTGCCATCTCTCCAGTGTTCTCATGTACACTAACTGTGGGGTTCCGCAGGGTTCGATCATCTCTCCAATGCTGTTCAACATCTATATGAGGCTGATGGGAGGGGTCATCAGGGGATGTGGGGCTTCGTGCCATCAGTACGCTGATGACACCCAGCTCTACATCTCTTTTTCACCTTCCTCAGTGGATGCTGTCTTGTCCCTTGAGCACTGCTTGGAGGCTGTACTCTGGTGGATGTGGGAGAATGGGCTGAGGCTGAACCCGGGCAAGACGGAGGTCCTGAGGGTGGGTGGCCCCTCCATCTGTGGTTTGGGAAACTCCCTCTCTTTTTGGGGGGAGGTAACTCTCACAGCGAAGAGTGGAGTTCACAGCTTGAGAGTACATCTGGACCCGGTGCTCACCATAGAAACCCAGGTGGCATCAGTGGTCCGCTCCACCTATTTCCATCTGCGGCGGATTGCCCAGCTGTGTCCCTATCTTGATGTTGGGGCACTCACCACTCTGGTCCATGCACTTGTAATCTCGAGATTAGACCACTGTAATGCACTCTACGTGGGGCTACCATTGGGGTTGTTGCGGAAACTTCAAATGGTGCAAAATGCAGCGGCCAGACTTCTCACTCGGACAAGAAAATACCACCACATCTCTCCGATCCTGGCCACCTTGCATTGGCTTCCCATTCGTTTCTGCATCCACTTCAAAGTGTTAATGATGACTTATAAAGCCCTAAACGGTTTAGGACCTTGATACATGGCGGAGCGCCTTTTCCTACCTAGATCTACCCGTGTCACTCGTTTTAACCAGGAAAGATGGCTGAGGGGCCTAACGCCGAGAGAGGCCCGGAAAGAAAGAACAAGAAACCAGGCTTTCTCGGCAGTGGCCCCTCGACTATGGAACACCTTGCCGCCAGAAATTACCCTGGCACCCTCACTGGGTGTTTTTAAGAGTCATTTAAAGACCTGGCTCTTCAGGCAGGCCTTCCCTCCAGTCAATTAGCTGATTTTATTTATTTATTTATTTATTTATTTATTTATTTTATATCCCACCTATCTGGTCGGTTAAGACCACCATTTTCTTATTTCTTTATCTTTTCTTCCATCTTGATCTCCTAATTTGCTGATTTAATTATGTGATTGATTTATATATACTTTGATAATTTTATTTGATTGTATTTTATAATGTTTTATTCTTCTTTGCAAGCCGCCCTGAGTAGACTCTTTCTAGAGGGGCAGGGTAGAAATCGAATAAATGAATAAATGTAATGAATGAATGAATGAATGAATGAATGAATGAATTAATTAATTAATTAATTAATTAATTAATTAATTAATTAAAATAAAATTGAGCTGGCATAGCTTTAAATAGATGTTGTAGAATAAATGTGCTGGAAAGACACAATTGTCAAATCGGACAAATTCAAGTGGGGATGAGGCTATCAAGGGGTACCAGCACGCCCATGAATACCAGTTACTGAAGGCCAACAAGACAGCTTCTATGTAACAGGAATTGGAAGTCTGCATACTGCTGTATGCTGTCACCATTAGTGCTTGTACGTTTTACATGCATATTCATTAGAGATGAGGCATCTTCTTGCAGCCCATCCAGAGATTTAAGTTTTCAAGACCCTGGGAAGTGAAGTGAAACCTGAAGAATTCTCACTAAAGGAAAGTACTGTATTCTCAAAGAATTTTTTTTAAAAAAATCTTCTTTTACTATTTGTTGTTTACACTGGTATCCTGCCTTACCCTTGGAACTTCAAGGCAGTATAAATGGCTCTCCAGTTGTGGACAGAGATAACTCTAACCTCAGCCAAGCCCAACTTAGAGTGGCCCGATGTCCTATCTTGTGGAATACATTATATTTGAAAGATTTTGAGAAGACTGTCATCTGTTAGGCTGTGTCCACATGGCTGTCCAGTTCATGTACCATTAAAAAAAACTATAGGAAGAGAGAGGAGGAACTGTTAAGTTGACTAGCAACAAATGATCTCTCTCTTTGTTCTCATTATGACAAGATATGCTATACTTCTACTTAAATTATTGCAAATGCTTCTAAATTTGAATCTATGTCTGTATAAATTAGGATATGTATGTCTGTATCCTTTTTGAACTTCTGTTTTGATGCATAAATGGCCAACCTGCTAGAAAGGAAATATGTTAAACAATGCTAGTGAAGTGAAAATCTCAATTAGTACAGTTGTATTGGATAAGTAAGTGATTGCACAACTGTTTGCACAACTCCTTCTGCAACCTGTTGCACAGCTGGTTAAGCAAGAATAACTATTGGATTGCCTTTATGCTAACTCTGAACATGTGGAATAGCTGTTGCAATAAGCTTTGTGCTAGCAGGATATGTTCGGTGCTAGTTCAATAACATCTTTGGATACAGGCCAATATCTTCATCTGAGCTTGCTCTCAGGCAAGCGTGTATAAAATTGAAGCCTAAGTAAAGTATTTTTCAGAGCTTTTTGAAAACTGGAGGATTTTCCCCCTTTGACTGTGAATCAATAGGATATTCTTTTATCCTCCATCCTTTGTATCTTTAAAGCATATTTCAGAGGTTCAAAAGATACATAAAAATGTGAAGACTCCAAAGTACAAGGTATGTTTTAAAAAGTAACAGCAGACAAATGCTAAAAATAAATTGTAGCTGGTATGTTCTTTTAATATATAGCACAATTATAGTTACTCAGGTACAAAGCATTCTGGGTATTTTAAGACAATTATAGCAATAGTCCCTGTCATATTGAAGAAATAAAGTCAGAACAATGTGTATAGCAAAAACAGACTATGGAATTAAGAGGTGGCAGAAGAAAGGTATCTTGATTACATAGAAGGAAAATGTTCTGCATGAAGACAATGTCTGCATTTCTAAAAATACACATATGCCAGCAATTTATGACTATTATTCTGTCCATTTATGTTAACACAAGTAGATATTAAGGAGAAAAAATGAAAGAGCAAGGAAAATTTACTGCATATTTGCTTATTAATTTAAAATATTGGTACGCCAGCTTTCAATTCAGAAACTTAGAAAGTGGCTAATTAACAGAGGCAACTTGACAGCACATAACAACAACAATTAACAAATATAACCAATTAATAACTATAATTGCTAGCCATAAAGCTCTTGTGAACAAAACAGCATTATGAGCAATAGCAAGAAATAGATCTGTTTAAGAAGCATGTTTCATAAGTCAGAGTTAAATTCCACATTTTCAAGACATTAAAAAAATGGAGCTTGGCATTTACATGAGAATTTTGAGCAAGAGGTGGAATGTTCTCCAAATGGCTGTATTATTTCCATAAAAAATTGCTAATCATTTTTTTCCCAGTGAACAACCCAAAGAAAGTTAGGCCATGGAATGCCCCAATTTGTACTCGGAGAGAAGCTGTTCACTCCTGGTTCCAAGGTTAGCGTAAGATCTTAGTTATATTTATGCAGGTTAGTACAACGCCAGAGTCTCAGGAAACAGCCATGGCAAAAAAAGGAAAGAAAAACAACAAGAATTCTGTGCAGTGATATTCTTCCATAATCCTCCATCTGGACTGTGCACTCTGTGCGCTCTTATTATGCTCCAATACTCTTATTATGCTCGAATACAGATTGGCATTGGACCCATAGGAGCAACAAAACAATAACCCTTGCATGACCACCACCCTTCTGTTCTTGTTTCCGTAGGAATGTGAACAGGTTGTAAGTGCATAACCAGTCCTGTTAACAGGAATGGAATCTAACTGAACTTAACTTTCTCTGCATTTTGGTTTATTTGTGGAGCTCTAAGCTTCACACTAGATAGGTCATATGTTCCATGCAAAACCTTACGAATCTGTAAATAAGAATCCCTGTTTCATGTGAAACCTTTTGCAGCCCTAATCCAGAATGCACTTCATTATAAAAATTTCCAGGCTTTAAATCGCTTATTGTCTGGTTTCACTGACCTGGGCTTAGAAACTTGACTGATCACTGATCAGAGATAAGGGCACAAGAAACTTGGGAAGAGCCAATCAGCATGTAACAATAACTAACAATCTTTGTGCCCAAATCCCTGCTAATTTAGTCTGCAGTTTTAAACAGAAGGAACACCAATGGATCACCCTGGGATTTACTATTGTGTAACATACAGGATTCTGTGTAATTTACAAATATATATACGTCATATATTACAAAATCATAATTAGTGGAAATAAGAGTTTCAGGACATTAGCAGACCTACCTTGAATGGTTTCACACCTGGCCCTTCCATTATTTAGAGGGCATTACCTGAAGCAGCAGGTTTTGGATGTCATGCAAGGGCAGCAAATGCTTAGTTCATTTTGTTCTTACTGCCAGGAATGAAGAGAGAAAACTGTGATTGTGGGACTTTCTGCCTCATGTGTCAATATATCTGGATGTGGGTAGGCAGACATGTTGAGATGGGTAGGATGAGCACCATTTTGTCGACCCTAAGAATATGTTGTAATGTCTTAGCCCAATGTAAAGAAGAAAGCTGCTTTGGCTATGTATGTTGGAGAGGAACAGAAGCAGAAGTAGAAGGCACTTACTCTGGACTTTTAATTGCAAGGTGCTTCTTGGCTGCTGTATTAATTGGCCATTGTGCTCAGATTAAAACTCTGCTTGACCTTCACCTTGGTCTAAATTCAGGATCCCATTGCCCCTTTTATTCCAGGTTTGCATCCTGAGAAAATTAGCATTGTGTTTATTATGGGATCACAGCCATCCACAGGCAGCACTGAGCTCACAGAACAACCAACCCTAGATACTGAATACTCCATGTCTGGACCAAGAATTGAGTTCCTAATCTTTGAAATAAGAGCTATTTTGATGTACTCAGTAGAACTGCTATTGAACAGTGTGATAAGGAAAGAGAAATAGGCAGAGCTATGAAGAGCCTTAAAGGTAAAAAAACAACAACACAAAACCACATCTTTTGAATGTTCTATAGTTAAATGTAGTGGATATATTCAGTAGGACTAACACAAACAGGACAATGAGCAAGGAAGAAGTTCTTGGCAGAAATGTACATTTGGTGCTCTCCAAGAGATCAAATGTATATAAACAACTACAGAAGTGGAAGTTTGGAGAAATGGAAGTTTGGAGATAATAATAACCATTAATGCATGCAATCAGCATACTGCTCACAGACACAAGCTGTTTTGCATTCAATGGGAGCAGCTGAGCTATCTTGTCCCATCCTTAGCAACAAGCCCTTTATGAAGACTTGGATCCTGGGAACAGTATTACAAGTGAGACTCAAGTCAAGTCAAAGGTATTTCAGGAGAATTAGATGTGCAGGCAAAGTATAACTGAAGCTGTTGTATTGGTGTATACTTCTCAAAAGTAGGGCTCTCAGGAAAACCTTGGTATTTTCCTGAACACCAGATCTATACATGCAATGGAGTGAAGTGGGGATTAAAAAGATATATAGGTTGTACCACTTCAGAAGAAGGAGAGAATGATTATTCTCTACAATCATTAGAGTCAAACTCAATATTAAGGAGAATATGTGTATCCTATGTTTAACCTGTTTTCCTTTGGGAAACAGTTTCCTCAGAGGAACATGCTTAACAATCAAACTTTCAGATTAGATCTGTGTTTATCTTCCTGTGATCAATCACAAAACAAAGCACAACAAGTACAAGATAAGTAGGTGAAGGAAGTCATGTGTTTGACAAACACATACTTTACCACTTGGTGGGAACATCTCTAGAAAAAAAGAAGTTCTAAACATATCACCTATTTGGACTCTTGGAGGCAAAGCAGAGCTTTTCTGTGCAAATGTGTTCTCAAAAATGACAAGTTGCAGTTTTCCTTAGTTTCTGCTGCCATTTCCTATGTAAAAGAGAAGCCGACCGGATGTGTTTTTCAAATAGTGACAGGAGGAGGGACAAGTTCTGAACAAACAGGGGCATCTCAGTGACATGGAAACAATGAATCAGAATGCACACAACATATAGGAGCAATTAAGTGGATTAAGGGCTTGGCTAGACATCGTAATTTTGCATTGGGGTTAGCAGGCTTGAAATCAATTTAAAAATACTCACTGACATGACTTACTCACTGCTAAGCATGTGTTTGTTTTGTTTGGAAAGTGCATTTTTAAAAACACTCACAAGAGGGTTGTTTATTTTCAATCAATTCTGGTCATGCTTTTTAAAAACTCGTTTGGCATGTGGGAACGCCTGTGTCCATGGGGGTCTGTGAGATTTGCCAAAACAGGTGCCAAGTACAAGGGGTTCTGGACTGCAGGATACCCTGCAGTCCAAACTCTTTCTTTTTTCCTTATGCATTTCTGTTTTATCGTTGCATCGATCTAGCACTATGCCAGTTCAAAATAGCAGCTATGTGGTCTAGGTCTGCAAGGCTGAACAAACAAAAAAGCCCATGTAGAAAGTATGTGACATATGAAGTGGCTTTCATCTCTGTAAAGAATGGACAAAGTGTGGCCCTCCAGATGTTGTGGATTGCAATTCCCTTTGGCTATTATCTGCAAAGCCTATGGTGACCAATGCTGGCAGTTGCAATCTAATGACATCTGGGGGAACCACACCTTACGCATCATGACTTATTTATATACACATGTGTTGTAATGCCTCCATTATCTACAAGTACAAATGAGGTAATCAGTAAAGTAAGTAACTTAAGCAAAAGAAACTAGAAGGAACTCCAATCAAACCTCCTTATGTAGTTTTGGAAATGGTCAAGGATTTTAACAGAGGAGAAAGCATTCTTTACCGGGCCAAAGAAATTATGCTTGGCCACTGTCACAGAAGGCAGACATAGTTCCCACAGACACTAGACATAGCCTCCTAATTCTCTCCCTAAAGCTGAAGAGGAATCAGCCATGGTTTCTATGGCCCCTCCACTGTGTAATCCTAACGTCTGCCCCCATTTCTTATTTGCTGTGGTGAGCAAGCCCCTTTACGTGTTTCTCATAGGAAGTGAAGGAACAGTGGGAAGCAGGATTATGGAGACAATAACTGGAAGAACCTATGCCTGGGTTCTCTCCTATCTTAACAGGCTATGTCTGTCTGTCAAGAATTGTTCTGTCATAGGAAGAGTGTAGGAACCCCCTCTGAAAAGATATACTGGGGAGCAGAGAGCAGCAGTGAGACATTACAAAAGAAAACCATGTATGCTGCCATCAACCTTGCAGTTTGCCCTGCATCCTCTAAGCTGGCCTGCTGTCATTAGACCTGTTACTGTTTCCCGTATTGAAGTAAGATTTACTTGCCAGTGCAGTTGACTTCCACATGTGGAATGGGGTGGGAGACGGAGCATCTCGTCCTTAGAGTCTTGGACCAGACCTATAAGGAAGGCTTTGAGGTGTTTAATGGTGGAAAAGAGAGAAGACACAAAAGGACTGGAGGCCAGCCAGGAAGCTGGGAAAATAAATTGGGGCTAAGAGAGATGAATTATATATATTGATTTGAATATCTGGCAAGGAATTTTGAGAAATGCAGTTTTTATTACAGGCAGAATTACTCAGACCTCCTCAGGAGGATATCATATGATATCAGGTCAAAAGTTATATTATAATCCTATTTCTGATCTATGAGTAGGTGGTGATGGCAGCTCTTTGCCATTTTGAAGAACAGATCTCATCATAATGTTGACTTCGCTTTGTTTTTCCCAGTTAACTCTTATATTCCTGGGATGTCAACCACATATTTCAGGTTTTGCCTGAATTTATCATAAAGCTCACACTGAATACATCATTTGTGCCTTCCAGGCTATGTAATCTTTTGTTCCCAAATGTATATTGAACTTATTATCATTTTCCCTTTGAATTCACCCTCAGGACCTCTTGTCAGATCCACGTGAGTTAATGGAAATGGAAGTGCTAATTATTATACTACTAAGACTGCTACACGCAGGCTTCCATTTTCTGGTACATCCTCCGCATTCTGGCCTAGGGTGACTAATTGCACATCACTAAGAAAAGAGGATAGCAATTTGCATAACATTGCACATGTTAATTTGTATGTACAGATGTAAAATTAGAATTGAATCTTAGAATTTAAACAGAATCCCAAAATGTCTCAGACAAGTGGGGGTCAATGTGACCAGGTGGCCTGTGTGCCTGCTTAGTCTGCTGTCCAGGTGCTCACTGGACAGACATATTCAAGGTCTCTGGCCAGAATCCTGTTGCTTACACAACACTTGCATAAATGTATGTGTGCAGGTAAACTTGGGCACTTGGGTAAACTTGAGTTTACCGAGAATCATAAAATAATGGACTAATAGAATTGAAAGGGGCATATAAGGTCATTCAGTTCAACCTCCAAATCAAAGTATATCTGACAGGTGACTGTTTAATTTTTTCTTGAATGCCTCCAGATTTGGAGTTCTCACTATCTCCCAAGGTAATCGTTTCCATTGTTTCCATTCCATTCCATTCATTGCAGTGCACAAACAATTAGGAAGTGTTTTCCTGATATTTATCTGAAATCTGGCATCCTATATCACGAGCCCATTGTTATGTGTTCTGCACTCTGAGATGAATGAGAACAAATCCTGCCCCTCCTCTGTATGAGAGCCTTTCAAGTACAGTATTTGAAAATTGTTTGTAAACTGAAAGAACTGGGCATGTTTCACCTTTAATCCTCAGCCTTCTTTTCTCAAGGCTAAACATGGCCAGGTCTTTCAGTCTTTGCTTCACTTCCAGTCCACTGATAATCCTTGTTGCCTTCCTCAGAACCTGTTCCAGTTTGTCAGCATCGTTTTCAACATGTGGTATCCAGAATGGGACAGAGTACTCAAGATGGGGCCTAACCTGTGCTGAATAGAGGGGAATTGGTATTTCACAGATTTGGAGACTAAACTTCTGTTAATGCATCCTGAAATAGCAATGAAGGTATTTATTAATTTTGCAGCCACATCACACGGTTAATGTGGCTGCTATGATTCCAAGATCCTTCTCACTCATAGTATTATTAAGCCAAGTATACATTATCTTATAACTGCGTGTTTCATTTCTCCCCTCTAGGTGTAGAACTTTGCACCTCTTAGATTTTCTTCTGTCGTTTTCAGCCCAGTGCTAAAGGCTATCACAATTTCTTGGAATTGTTTCTATCTTCCAGGGTATTAGCTGTTCCACCCAATTTTGTATCATCCACATATCTGATAAGCATTCCCTATATCTCATCCTCCAAATCAATAATTAGAAAGTTGAAGGGCACCAAACCCAGTACTGAGCCTTGTGTTACCCCACTTATTACCTCTTTCCCATTTGAAAAGGAGACATTGATAAGCACTCTCTGATTCTGTAACCAACTGTATGTCCGCCTGACAGTTGTTCTATCCAGCCCACACCTAGTTAGCTTGTTAATCAAAATATCATGGGGCACTTTGTCAAAAGCTTTGCTGAAATCCAGATATATTATATCAATGACAATCCCACCATTTACCGGGGAGGTTGTTGTTGTTTTTAGTTGTTGTGTCTGACTCTTTGTGACCCCATGGACCAGAGCACGCCAGGCCTTCCTGTCTTCCACTGCCTCCCGGAGTTGAGTCAAATTCATGTTGGTAGCTTTGATGACACTGTCCAACCATTTCGTCCTCTGTCGTCCCCTTCTCTTGCCCCAACATCAGGGTCTTTTCCAAGGAGTCTTCTCTTCTCATGAGATAGCCAAAGTATTGGAGCCTCAACTTCAGGATCTGTCCTTCCAGTGAGTACTCAGGATGGATTTCCTTTAAAATGGATAGGTTTGTTCTCTTTGCAGTCCAGGGGACTCTCACCTCCTGGCAAATAGAAGGGGAAGATATGGAGGCAGTGACAGATTTTACCTTCTTGGGCTCCATGATCACTGCAAATGGTAACAGCAGCAACAAAATTAAAAGATGCCTGCTTCTTGGGAAGAAATCAATGACAAACCTAGACAGCATCTTAAAAAGCAGAGATGTCACCTTGCTGACAAAGGTCTGCATAGTCAAAGCTATGGTTTTTCCAATAGCAATGTATGGAAGTGAGAGCTGGACCATAAAGAAGGCTGACCACCAAATAAGTGATGCTTTTGAACCAGAGAGGTTACCAATCAAAAATAAGATAAATTAGTCTAACAGGATTTGTTTCTTGACAAATCCATGTTGGCTTCTAATTCTTTCTGCACTGTTTTCAAGATGCTTGCAGACTGACTGCTTTATAATTTACTACAGAATTTTCCCAGGGATTGATATCAGACTGATTGGTCTGTAGTTCACAAGTCACTCCTTTTTGTTCTTTTTAAAGATAGGGACAACATTGTTGTCATTGTTGTTTAGTTGTTTAGTCGTGTCCGACTCTTTGTGACCCCATGGACCAGAGCACGCCAGGCCCTCCTGTCTTCTACGGCCTCCCGGTGTTGGGTCAAATTCATGTTGGTAGCTTTGATGACACTGTCCAATCATTTCGTCCTCTGTCGTCCCCTTCTCTTGCCCCAACATCAGGGTCTTTTCCAAGGAGACTTCTCTTCTCATGAGATGGCCAAAATATTGGAGCCTCAGCTTCAGGATCTGTCCTTCCAGTGAGCACCCAGGGTTGATTTCCTTTAGAATTGATAGGTTTGTTCTTGCAGTCCAGGGGACTCTCAAGAGCCTCTTCCAGCACCACAATTCAAAAGCATCAATTCTTCGGCGGCCAGCTTTCTTTATGGACCAGCTCTCACTTCCATACGTCCCTGCTCGTGTTAGAAGAACTAGGGACAGATGTTTGAAGGCTGTTCCTTGTTCTGAGACGGAGACCAGCCCCCAGCATCGAGGTAACCAGACCAGCCAGCCTTCCACTCTACGCCTGGTGTTGTTGAACGCCAGGTCTGTATCCAATAAGGCCCAGGTAATTCAAGACCTTATCCTGGAGGAGGATGCAGACCTGGCTTGCATAACCGAAACTTGGATTGGCGGAGAGGGGGCCCCCCCTCTAGCTCTCATCTGTCCGCCCGGTTATGCTGTCCAACACCAGGGTAGACTGGAGGGTCGGGGGGGGAGTAGCCATTGTCCATAAATCAACCTTGGAGGTCACTAGGCGCTCCTCGGTGATAAAGCCGGGTCTTGAGGCCCTCCACGTGTCTATCGGGGCCAGGGATGGTATTGGGATCTTGCTGGGCTACCGTGCTCCCCGCGACCCAGCCACCTCCCTACCGGAGCTGGTGGACTTCGTCTCCGCGGCACTGTTGGGTTCCCCGAACCTATTGGTTCTGGGGGATTTCAACGTGCACGCGGGGGCGGAGACCTCTGGTCCAGCTCTTGAGTTCTTGGAGACCATGGCCTTCTTGAACATGTCCCAACATGTCAACGGCCCCACTCACGTGGGGGGTCATACACTTGACCTGTTTTTTTCTACCAATGGGAGTGAGTGTGGTCCGATGGTGACTGACCTTGAGTCGGTAACCTTGTCATGGTCGGATCACCACCTAATAAAGTGTACCATTAAAATGGCTCTCCCCCCCTGCAGGGAGCAGGGATCTATTGTTATGGTCTGCCCTCGAAGGCTACTGGATCCGGTTGGATTCCAGGATGCCATGAGAGGTGTTATGGCTGACCTGGCTGGCGCTCCTGTCGAGGCTCTGGTAGATGGCTGGTTTGCTGCCGCGACTAGGGCTGTTGACATGATCGCACCTAAACGCCCTCTCCGCCGCAGAGACCGCCCGGCTCCCTGGTTTAACCGGGACCTCCGGGCGAGGAAGCGGGTCAGGAGACGGCTAGAGCGCAAATGGAGAAAGGTCCCGACGGATTTTAACAGGATAGCTGTCAGGGTCGCTACTAACCTTTATCTTGCTAAGGTAAAGGCTGCTAGTAGATCATACCTCGCTAACCGGATAAGCGAGGCGTCCAACCAGCAGGCGGAGTTATTCCGTATAGTACGCGACCTTTCCGGAATTGGTCCGGGCGATGGGCCTCCCCCTAGTTTTTCGCCGGACCAATTTGCAGCATTTTTTAAATCAAAAGTGGAGGCCATCCGCCGGGACCTCTCACCTTTTTTGAGTACAGTGAGTCGAGCTGAGATGTCCAGCGCTCCATCTTGTCCGGTGATTTTGGACACCTTTCAGCCTGTTACGCCTGACACTGTTTCCAGGGCGCTTGACCGCTGTCGTGCCACCACCTCCTCTTTGGACCCTTGCCCGGCCTGGCTAATCAAAGCAGCCAGGCCGCTAACAACGGAATGGGCCATGGCTATAATAAATGGGTCTCTCCTTGAGGGCAGATTTCCATCTGCCCTGAAGGACACACTCATTAGGCCCATCAGGAAGAAACCTAGTTTGGCGGCGGACGAAATTGGCAATTACAGGCCCGTCGCCAATGTTTCTTTCCTTAGCAAGGTAGTCGAGAGGGTGGTGGCCGATCAGCTTCAGGCGTTCGTAGATGAAACAGATGCCCTGGATCCGTTCCAGTCGGGCTTCAGGCCGCGCCACGGCACAGAAACGGCTTTGGTCGCCCTGTGTGATGACCTATTGAGGGAGGCCGATAGGGGCAAAGTGTCCCTGTTGGTCCTCCTCGACATCTCAGCGGCCTTTGATACCATTGACCACGGTATCCTCCTGGGGAGGCTCTCCGAGTTGGGAATAGGTGGCCTCGCATTGTCCTGGCTCCGTTCCTTCTTGGAGGACCGTCCCCAGAGAGTCCAGCTTGGGGAGAGAGTCTCGGCCCCGTGGAGCCTCAATTGTGGGGTTCCACAGGGGTCGATTATCTCCCCAATGCTATTTAACATCTATATGAGGCCGCTGGGTGGGGTCATCAGGGGGTGTGGTGCTTCGTGTCACCAGTATGCGGATGACACGCAGCTCTACATCTCCTTTTTGCCAACTGCAGGAGAAGCCGTCCTGTGCCTTCAGCGCTGCCTGGAGACTATACTGGGATGGATGCAGGAGAACGGGCTTAGGCTGAACCCGGACAAGACGGAAGTATTGAGGGTGGGCCCGAGGGTGGGCCCGAGGGTGGGCCCTCCCACAGTCGGGGATTTGGGAAACTCCCTCTCTTTTGGAGGGGTGACTCTCCCTGCAAAGGATGGGGTACGCAGCTTGGGGATTCATCTGGACCCGGTGCTTTCCATGGAATCACAGGTGGCATCGGTGGTCCGTACCGCCTTTTTTCACCTCAGGCGGATAGCCCAGCTGCGGCCCTACCTGGAAGTGGGGGCGCTCACCATCTTAGTACACGCGCTCGTAATCTCAAGATTAGACCACTGTAATGCGCTCTACGTGGGGCTTCCTTTGAGGTTGCTGCGGAAATTACAGGTGGTGCAGAATGCGGCGGCCAGATTACTTAGTGGAGTGAAAAAATTCCAACATATTTCGCCCACTCTGGCTGCATTGCATTGGCTGCCCATCAGGTTCCGCATCGACTTCAAAGTGTTAACGCTTACGTATAAAGCCCTAAACGGTTTAGGGCCTCGATACCTGGCGGAACGCCTATTCCCACCAAGTTCTACCCGGATCACACGGGCGAGCCAGGAGGTGAGGCTGAGGACCTTAACGCCGAGGGAGGCCCGAAAAGAGAAAACAAGAAATAGGGCCTTCTCGGCGGTGGCTCCTCGCTTGTGGAATAATTTACCTCCTGGTATTCGCGGAGCTCCCTCGCTGGGCACCTTTAAGAATCTATTAAAGACCTGGATGTTTCGGCAGGCCTTCCCACCAGATTACTT